>NC_058084.1:428209343-428313440 GCF_014858855.1 Bufo gargarizans
GACGGTGTACAGAAAACAAGACAAAGCAACATGCATATATGACTCACTGGATCCAAAGCTAAGGAACCAAAAGGGAGACCCCTGCAACAAGACCTGGCACTTTCCCTGGCTGCTCAGCCTATGCAAAGATCCCAAAGGTGGATGGTTGCATATCCACATACCTCGACTATATAACCCCTGAACACCCTACAATAGTGAGGGGACACGACCACCGGCTCCCTACACCAGACACGGAGGGAGTCAGGGTCACCTGGGATCCAGCAAACAGAAAATAACAGATAAATGTACAGCACTTAACTTTGTAGCAGACTGGAAAACAGGATCAGCATGCACACACAATCCAGGAAGAAGTATAACCCGCCCAGTAATGCATTATGGGGCGGAATTTAAAGGGATGCAATCAGTCGAACTACATGACAGCTGAGAGTGGCTAACGAGATGAGGAACTGAACATCACAACAAAGAAAACTCAAGGAGGAGGTTCTGAAAGGCTTCTGTCAGAGCTTCTCAGCTGTCTGGTTGTGACAGTACCCCTCCCTCTACGAGTGGACTCCGGACACTCAGAGCCCACCTTCTCAGGATGGGACCTATGGAAAGCCCTGATGAGACGAGAGGCCTTAATGTCCGTCACTGGGACCCACCATCCTCTCCTCAGGACCATAACCCTCCCAATGAACAAGGTACTGGAGAGAACCGCGGACAAGCCGAGAATCCACAATCCTAGAGACCTGAAATTCAAGATTCCCATCAACCATAATCGGAGGAGGAGGCAAAGGCGAGGGTACAATAGGTTGAACATAAGGTTTCAATAAGGACTTATGAAAAACATTATGGATCTTCCAAGTCTGAGGAAGATCAAGACGGTAGGCAACAGGATTGATGACAGACAGGATTTTGTAAGGCCCAATAAACCAAGGACCCAACTTCCAGGAGGGAACCTTCAATTTGATATTCTTGGTAGACAACCACACCAGATCACCAACATTCAGGTCCGGACCAAGCACACGTCTCTTATCTGCCACACGCTTATATCTCTCACTCATGCTCTTTAGATTATCCTGAATCTTTTGCCAAATAGATGACAAAGACGAGGAGAATCTGTCCTCATCAGGTAAACCAGAAGACCCCTCTCCCGAGAAAGTCCCAAACTGCGGATGAAACCCATATGCACCAAAAAATGGTGACTTATCAGAGGACTCCTGACGACGGTTATTTAAAGCAAACTCAGCAAGGGACAAAAAAGAACACCAATCTTCCTGATTCTCCACCACAAAACAGCGCAGATATGTCTCCAGATTCTGATTGACGCGCTCCATCTGGCCATTCGACTGCGGGTGGAAAGCAGAAGAGAATGACAACCGAACCCCCAAGCGAGAACAGAAAGAGACTATGTCTGAAGGAATACCGTGCAATTTGACAATGTGATCAATAAATGCCTGCGCCAGCGTCTTAGCATTGGGCAAACCAGGGCAAACCATTGGGCAAACCATTTTGCTAAAACGGTCCACCACCACCAGAATCACAGTCTTCCCCGAGGAACGAGGCAGTTCCGTTATGAAGTCCATGGACAGATGTGTCCAAGGACGGGAAGGAATGGGTAAGGGAAGGAGAGGACCTGACGGCCGTGAATGAGGGACTTTGGCACAAGTGCAAGTCTCGCAGGCTGCCACAAAACCCTCAACCGACTTACGAAGCGCAGGCCACCAGAATCTCCGAGCGATGAGATCCAGTGTGGCTCTTGCCCCCGGGTGCCCAGCAAGGACCGTATCGTGGTGTTCCTTAAAAATCTTGTGTCTTAAAGCGAGAGGCACAAACAACCTCCCAGGAGGACAAAGATCAGGAGCCTCTGACTGGGCTGCCTGCACCTCTGCCTCCAATTCAGAAAAAAGAGCAGAGACCACCACACCTTCGGCCAAAATGGGACGCGGGTCTTCAAAATTCCTGCTTCCCGGAAAACAACGTGACAGGGCATCTGCCTTCACATTCTTAACCCCAGGGCGGAACGTGACAACAAAATTTAATCTTGAAAAGAACAAAGACCATCTGGCCTGTCTCGGGTTCAGACGCTTGGCTGACTCCAAGTAGGCCCGATTTTTATGGTCAGTAAAACACGGTAATAGGGTGTCTGGCTCCCTCTAGCCAATGGCGCCATTCCTCAAAAGCCAACTTGATGGCCAACAATTTCCTATCTCCCACATCGTAATTTCTCTCTGCGGAGGAGAGTTTTTTCGAGAAAAAGGCACACGGTCGCCATTTGGCAGGAGAGGAACCCTGAGACAAGACCGCACCCACACCCACCTCAGAAGCATCAACCTCAACTATGAAGGGTAAAGAAATATCAGGTTGCACCAAGATGGGAGCGGAAGCAAAACTCTCCTTGATATTAGAAAAAGCCTTACGCGCCTCTACCGACCAAGAAGAAAAATCGACCCCCTTTCTGGTCATATCAGTGAGTGGTTTAACAATAGAGGAATAATTAAAAATAAACTTCCTGTAATAATTGGCAAAGCCCAAAAAACGCATCAGCGCCTTCTGATTCTCAGGAAGCTCCCACTCAAGCACAGCGCGGACCTTCTCGGGGTCCATGCGAAAACCAGAAGCGGAGAGAAGAAACCCCAGAAACTGAATTTCTGGAACCGCAAACACACATTTTTCCAGTTTCGCATATAATTTATTCTCCCGCAGAATGAGCAAGACCTGACGTAAATGTTCCTTATGAGTTTTGAAATCAGGAGAAAAAATCAAAATGTCATCCAAATACACTAATACAAATTTTCCCATCAAATGATAAAAAATGCTGTTCACGAAATGCTGAAAAACGGCTGGGGCATTCATCAAACCAAAAGGCATAACCAAATTTTCTAAATGGCCCTCAGGGGTATTGAAGGCCATCTTCCATTCGTCTCCTTCTCTGACCCTGACCAGGTTGTATGCCCCTCTTAGATCTAATTTGGAAAATACTTTAGCCCCAACAACCTGGTTAAACAGGTCCGGGATCAGAGGAAGCGGATAAGGGTCACAAATAGTGATACTGTTTAGCTCCCTGAAATCCAGACAAGGTCTTAAAGAACCATCTTTTTCCTTAACAAAGAAAAAACCAGCGGCAACAGGTGACTTCGAGGGTCGTATGTGTCCTTTTCTCAGACTCTCAGAGATATAAGCACGCATAGCGATCCTTTCAGGTTGGCAAAGATTGTATAAACGAGATTTAGGCAGCTTGACGCCTGGGATGAGATTAATAGGGCAATCGTACTCCCTGTGCGGGGGCAAATCCTGAACTCCACTCTCAGAGAAGACATCCAAAAATTCAGAGAGAAAAGATGGTACAGTCTTAGTGGAAACCTCAGAAACAGATGTCGTGAGGCAATTCTCTCTGCAAAAGTCACTCCAACCATTTATTTGCCTCGCTTGCCAATCAATGGTGGGATTATGTTTAGTGAGCCAGGGTAGCCCCAACACTAGAGGAGTAGGCAAACCGCTAAGGACGAAACATGACACATCCTCAACATGAGCATCACTCACAATTAAACGGATATTGTGAACTATGCCCTTTAATGATTTCTGAGAAAGTGGAGCGGAATTAATAGCAAAAACAGGAATATCCTTTCCCAAAGTGCGCACCTGGAAATCATGAGTTATCGCAAATTGATTATCAATGAGATTGACAGCTGCTCCACTATCCACAAAAATCTCACAAAAAATGCTCTTGCTCTCTAGCGCCACCCTAGCAGGCAGGACAAAACGGGAACTACAAGCAAATGGAAAACCTTCAATTTCCGCCTCAACCCTGCCAATAGTAACAGACGGAACATTTTTAAAAGATTTTTTCCTCTTTGTTTCTTTATTACTCCCAGAGAACTGCCTGAATCTCCTAGAGGGACAAACATTTGCCAAATGATTTATACCTCCACAACAAAAACAAACCCTCCCATGCGGGCTAAATCTTCTATTGTCAGAAGCAATCAACCCCAGCTGCATGGGCTCCTGCTCAGAAGGGGCTGACAGCGACTGAGACCCCTGCGCACAGAATGGGACCGCTGCACTGTCCTGGGACTGAGTATGACAGGAAGGAGAGATCTCTCCTCTCTCTCTAAGACGCTTGTCAATACGAACGGCCTGAGACATAGCAGAGTCCAAGGAAATAGGCCTTTCATGAAAGGCAAATGCATCTTTCAATCCCTCTGAAAGACCATGGCAAAATTGACTTCGGAGTGCAGCATCATTCCAACCAGTATCAGCTGCCCATCTCCGAAATTCTGAGCAGTATATCTCTGCGGATTGTTTACCCTGGCATAATAGACATAGTCTAGACTCAGCCAGAGCAATACGATCCGGATCATCATATATCTGACCCAGGGCTAAAAAGAATTCATCCACTGAACGGAGGGGCCGTGCCCCCTCCGGCAGCGAAAAGGCCCAGGACTGAGCGTTACCCCTGAGCAGCGATATAATGATCCCCACCCTCCGTTCCTCATCACCAGAGGAATGGGGAAGAAGGCGAAAATGGAGTTTGCAACCCTCTCTAAAACGCACAAAATTCTCACTACCCCCGGAAAACGTATCCGGGAGCGAGATCTTAGGCTCAGAACAAACTCCATGAACGCCAGCTGAACCGATCACTTGAAGCTGAGAAAAAGTCCTGCGGAGATCAGCTACCTCCAATGAAAGACCCTGAAGGCGTTCAGCCAAAAGTGAAACCGGATCCATGCTTGAGACGGTTTTGGCGGCTTATAATGTCACGGACGGTGTACAGAAAACAAGACAAAGCAACATGCATATATGACTCACTGGATCCAAAGCTAAGGAACCAAAAGGGAGACCCCTGCAAGAAGACCTGGCACTTTCCCTGGCTGCTCAGCCTATGCAAAGATCCCAAAGGTGGATGGTTGCATATCCACATACCTCGACTATATAACCCCTGAACACCCTACAATAGTGAGGGGACACGACCACCGGCTCCCTACACCAGACACGGAGGGAGTCAGGGTCACCTGGGATCCAGCAAACAGAAAATAACAGATAAATGTACAGCACTTAACTTTGTAGCAGACTGGGAAACAGGATCAGCATGCACACACACTCCAGGAAGAAGTATAAGCCGCCCAGTAATGCATTATGGGGCGGAATTTAAAGGGATGCAATCAGTCCAACTACATGACAGCTGGGAGAGGCTAACGAGATGAGGAACTGAACATCACAACAAAGAAAACTCAAGGAGGAGGTTCTGAAAGGCTTCTGTCAGAGCTTCTCAGCTGTCTGGTTGTGACTGTTGTCCCACAAAAAGAGGGAGGTCGGTGACAACAATGTCAGAATTATTGGCACGTACGACAGTGCCCATAAGGCTGTACGTCAAGTCCTCCTTGAACATTGGGATATATTTAAATCTGATCCAGACATTGGTAACATGATCCCACCCAGACCATCTGTCACCTATCGGCGTAGCAACAACTTACGAGATATGTTGACACATAGGGCCAGATTTATCATGACTTTGACAGCTCACTCCACTTTAACATATGGCTAAAGTCAGTTTTAGCCAAGTCAGATTTATGATCGGCCCTTTAAGACTGTAATAAATGTGCTTTGTTGGTAGCAGTTTATCCGTTAGTAAGCAGCTTTACAAAAGTCGCACATCTTTACGAAAAAGTCGCACGTTTTTATGAAAAAGTCGCATGTTGTATTAAAAAGTCTCATAAGATAAGCATGGTCCTCACTGGAGTGAAATTGCGACTTTTTTGCGACTTTTTAAATAGTCCCAATAGTAAATCTGTCTAGAGATTAATTTACATAAGAAAACACGCCCACTTTCAGAAAACTGGCGAGCATAGTGCAGATCAGAAAAAAGTCGCAAATTTGTGCGCAGTTTTAGCGTTTGGGACTTTTTTGGGGACTTTTTCACTCCATTATTCTGACCTGAGCTAATGATAAATCTGGCCCATAGTCTTTATCTAAGTCCTAAACCACAGTCCTGGTTGCACAGTTCCCTTACAGGGACATTTCCTGTGGATCTTGCAAGTTATGTGGATTTATAGACAAGACCAAGAGTTTTGCCAACAGTACATCAGATAAGACCTATTTTATTAGGTCATTTTTCAACTGCAAGTCAGTTGGTGTTATCTATCTGATGACACGTGTTTGCGGCATCAAATATGTTGGCAAAACTATTAAGGAACTCAGGCGGCGCATAGGGGAACATGTTATTGACATTACCAACCTGAAAGACACCCTTATTGCACACCATGTGTCTGATTGTCACAGTGGCAGAGTGTCATCGGTTAAGTTTCAGGCGATTCTGTAAAGATGTCACCAAGGGGAAGTGATTGTGACCGCATCCTTCTGCAGAAAGAGGCGCGATGGATTTTTTCTTTGAACACTATCAAACCATCTGGCCTCAATGATGCCATTTCTTTTGTGCCATTCATATGAACATATACTTGCTTCATATATGCCTATGTTATTCATTTAAGTAGTGGCATCTCCTGAGGTTCCTTGGTTCCCTAGAGTGTTGTTTTTGTTGCGTTGCTGTGTCAACACTCGTTCTCTGTTTCCTCCATGTTGATCTTATTCCACTTATTATATATAACTTTTAGGTATTGATACCGTGATGGCATGTTCATACAGTGCCGCCGTGAAGTTCCCCTCTCTGACTGCGGCGCATTGTGCTTTCCCCGGAACTGATGTAGCTCCGCCCGCTGTTCAGCCATTAGTTGATCCTTTACCGAACCTTCTGGCCGGATTGGCTGTCATGCAGGGGAAGGGTGTCTGGTGGGGCGGGGTTGCAAATCTCTGTGTTCTGTGAGCCGCTTTGCAGCCATTACCGCTCCGATTTGTTGCACACTAGCACGCTGGCCCTCAATCTAGAGGTGGACGGTTTAGGCAGGACCGTAGGTTCCAGTGATTCGGTTATAGGCAAGTCACCCTACCTCTGCCTCCTTGTTACAGCCTCAAGTGAACATCTATTTCAGAGGCTGTGGGCTCCAGTTACGGTGCATGTTGCTCCTGATGAAGTGCACCTTTGTGCATGGAAATGCGCTGAGCATAGATTACATAGTCGGTATACAAGTAGTTAGAGAGGGCTCACCTGCAAGTTCAAGAATGGAGATGGGTGCACCTACCAAAAAAGGATTCACCCAATCCTCAAAAACAGTAATAAAATTAGAACAAAGGATGGTAGGGCACACCAATACTCGGTACCACACAGATAATTATATAAATGTTTTATTAGTGACATACACTGCTAAGTAAACTTACATAAAATATAAAATGTAACTCTCCTAAAATGTTAAAGTAAAATACATATGTTTACTAAAAAACATTCATTACCTAAAATACCATTGAATACATTCAAATCCAATAAAATTAAATAAATAAAATAATTATTGGATGGTTGTATGGTAAAAGTAATGTCCTTCCAGATGGATACTTGTCACTTAATCAATGCCCCAAAGGTGAAATTGGGGCTATACCTGTTTCTAGAGTCCTTTTGTTTGAGGGCTTTTTCAATAGTCACTGCAGCTGTAGCGACTCAGTGGTTGTTATACATCGATACACTCTTGCTGTTCAATAGTACAAAAAAGAGCCGGAACAGTTATACTCACAATTGTGGCGTAGTATTGTCGGCTTTAGTCAGTCACAGGTGGCGTCCCACGTGTGGTAGATACTACTTGTACAAATTGCAGCGAAGTAAGAGTGATACGGTTTTGGGATCCTTGATGTTATTCTTATAGCCGTGCTGTACTTGGAGATCAGTCGGTGATGTGTAGCTTCTAGCTGTAAATGCTTCACGAAGGTGGACTTTGCCACGAGGCCGACTCTCCAGACAGACAGATATGCGGCTTGTCTTGACTTTTTTCAAGTTAAGAAATCAGCGATCCTTTTTTTCTTTAGCGCTTTAAGGTCCTCCGGTGTAGTGCTTTATTCCATGGGGAAGTTACCAAACATGTTTCGGAGTTAACAACGACTCCTTCATCAGTGGCTCCTGATGAAGGAGTCGTTGTTAACTCCGAAACATGTTTGGTAACTTCCCCATGGAATAAAGCACTACACCGGAGGACCTTAAAGCGCTAAAGAAAAAAAGGATCGCTGATTTCTTAACTTGAAAAAAGTCAAGACAAGCCGCATATCTGTCTGTCTGGAGAGTCGGCCTCGTGGCAAAGTCCACCTTCGTGAAGCATTTACAGCTAGAAGCTACACATCACCGACTGATCTCCAAGTACAGCACGGCTATAAGAATAACATCAAGGATCCCAAAACCGTATCACTCTTACTTCGCTGCAATTTGTACAAGTAGTATCTACCACACGTGGGACGCCACCTGTGACTGACTAAAGCCGACAATACTACGCCACAATTGTGAGTATAACTGTTCCGGCTCTTTTTTGTACTATTGAACAGCAAGAGTGTATCGATGTATAACAACCACTGAGTCGCTACAGCTGCAGTGACTATTGAAAAAGCCCTCAAACAAAAGGACTCTAGAAACAGGTATAGCCCCAATTTCACCTTTGGGGCATTGATTAAGTGACAAGTATCCATCTGGAAGGACATTACTTTTACCATACAACCATCCAATAATTATTTTATTTATTTAATTTTATTGGATTTGAATGTATTCAATGGTATTTTAGGTAATGAATGTTTTTTAGTAAACATATGTATTTTACTTTAACATTTTAGGAGAGTTACATTTTATATTTTATGTAAGTTTACTTAGCAGTGTATGTCACTAATAAAACATTTATATAATTATCTGTGTGGTACCGAGTATTGGTGTGCCCTACCATCCTTTGTTCTAATAGATTACATAGAACTGTGTCAGGGGAATCGGTGCTCTTGACGCACTTTATCAGCCACTTGTCAGCGGCTCTTACTCTGTTTCAGTCCTGCACCTGTATTGTTTCAGTGCAGTGGATGTCTGCGCGCTGACATCCACTGTTAGTTGTGGTGATATCTGGTGCTACACATGGTACCAGGTATCCAGTTGTACAGTACTTCACCCATGTCTCACACCCAGGACCCTGTGGTGATATGCCCCCTAGTGTTGGTGGGTTTTAGTTTGTGGGACACACCGATCATTCTGCTCCAGTGCAGTTCCACCTTCACCAGTATGATTATTATGATGGTTGGTCCCATAAATCAGTGACGTTTCATTCAGCTGCTTTGTTCAGTTTGGGTAGACACCCCTATATTTTATCCAGACATTATAATAAAGCTATTGTTATTTTGTTTTCGCATCCTTCCTTATATATATATTTATTCTCTAGTTGTTACTACACATACCTCAACCAAAATCATCAGGACAGACAGCAGCAGCATGTAAATGGTAACCAGGTAGTATAAGTCCTACACATTGCTTGGCCAAAATCATCAGGACAGACAGCAGTAGCAACAGCATGTAAATGGTAACCAGGTAGTATAAGACCTACACATAGCTCAGCCAAAATCATCAGGACAGACAGCAGCATTTAAATGGTAACGGGGTAGTATAAGGCCTACAAATAGCTGGAGGGGGAGAAGAATGCAGGGCTTCCAGGAAGAGATAGGGTAGATAGATATATACATGTGGTCCATCATGCTATAATCTATCTATCTACCCTATCTCTCAGTGGAAGCCCTGAAATCTTCTCCCCCTCAAGACATCTGCATTGTATAGGACCGGATTACTGTCTGTTTTACTTGAACCTACAGAATCCGATTTTCTATGTCAAGTCCACAAAAGATTAAGCAGAGCTGCATGCGTTTTGTGGGGTAAGTTTACCGGCAGTTCTATGTAACTCGAGAACACATGTTGCCTTCAAAACAGACTACAAACTTCACTCTGCAGGATGACAGTGTAGGTGTTCACTGGTGCCTGTCAGCCCCTACCTGGTAAATTCTGGCCCAGGTTGTGTGACACTACCTGATGATCCAGGCTGCGCACACTGGAGGCAGCCGCAGAGGACCCTGCCAGCAGTCGGGACCATGACTAAGTCATCACCGAGGATAGGGGAACTGATCCCCGCGGCAGAGCCAGGAACACTTCCAGACCCGGGCTGAGGCAAGCTGGTTCCTCACTGGCTTCTGTGCTTATACGGGCAGAGGACAGTTAGTTTCTGCCGATGGCCAGAGCCCAGCGTGTGTGTGGTGCTGATCATGTATGGGTCGTGCGAGCACCGGTAACCATGCCTTCTTACAGACAAAAGGAGGATGATAGAGCCAGTCCTGCTGCCATCTGGCTTGGAGGAATCAGCAAACGGCGCAGCAGACTGCATTACCCTAGTGTTCTTCTCCAGACCGTTGCGGGCAGCATGTGGAGCGCTGTAGTCCAATTGGTATCTGAGAGGTCTATTTTCCAGTATGGTTTATGTATGGAGGGCAGTGTCTAGAGATCAGACAGAGGACTATGGGTTACACTATACTAGGGCTGAAACGATTAATCAATTGAATGGCGCAATTCGACACAAAAAGCCAATGTGGTCAAGTTCCCTTGTCATTTAAGAAAGAATGTTCCTACAAGTGTTTATGCACTACTGTTCTAGCACCCGTTATTAACCACTTCAGCCCCGCTAGGTGAAACCCCCTTCATGACCAGGCCACTTTTTACACTTCGGCACTACACTACTTTCACCGTTTATCGCTCGGTCATGCAACTTACCACCCAAATGAATTTTACCTCCTTTTCTTCTCACTAATGGAGCTTTCATTTGGTGGTATTTTATTGCTGCTGACATTTTTACTTTTTTTGTTATTAATCAAAATGTAACGATTTTTTTGCAAAAAAATGACATTTTTCACTTTCAGCTGTGAAATTTTGCAAAAAAAACGACATCCATATATAAATTTTTGGGCAAAAAAAAAATGGTTTGGGTAAAAGTTATAGCATTTACAAACTATGGTACAAAAATGTGAATTTCCGCTTTTTGAAACGGCTCTGATTTTCTGAGCACCTGTCATGTTTCCTGAGGTTCTACAATGCCCAAACAGTAGAAAAACCCCACAAATGACCCCATTTCGGAAAGTAGACACCCTAAGGTATTCGCTGATGGGCATAGTGAGTTCATAGAACTTTTTATTTTTTGTCACAAGTTAGCGGAAAATGATGATGATTTTTTATTTTTATTTTTTTCTTACAAAGTCTCATATTCCACTAACTTGCGACAAAAAATAAAAAATTCTAGGAACTCACCATGCCCCTCACAGAATACCTTGGGGTGTCTTCTTTCCAAAATGGGGTCACTTGTGGCGTAGTTATACTGCCCTGGCAATTTAGGGGCCCAAATGTGTGAGAAGAACTTTGCAATCAAAATGTGTAAAAAATGCCCTGCAAAATCCGAAAGGTGCACTTTGGAATATGTGCCCCTTTGCCCACCTTGGCAGCAAAAAAGTGTGACACATCTGGTATCGCCGTACTCAGGAGAAGTTGGGCAATGTGTTTTGGGGTGTCATTTTACATATACCCATGCTGGGTGAGAAAAATATCTTGGTCAAATGCCAACTTTGTATAAAAAAATTGGAAAAGTTGTCTTTTGCCAAGATATTTCTCTCACCCAGCATGGGTATATGTAAAATGACACCCCAAAACACATTCCCCAACTTCTCCTGAGTACGGCGATACCACATGTGTGACACTTTTTTGCTGCCAAGGTGGGCAAAGGGGCGCATATTCCAAAGTGCACCTTTCGGATTTCACCGGTCATTTCTTACACATTTTGATTGCAAAGTTCTTCTCACACATTTGGGCCCCTAAATTGCCAGGGCAGTATAACTACGCCACAAGTGACCCCATTTTGGAAAGAAGACACCCCAAGGTATTCCGTGAGGGGCACTGCGAGTTCCTAGAATTTTTATTTTTTGTCACAAGTTAGCGGAAAATGATGATTTTTTTTTTTTTTCTCTTTTTTCCTTACAAAGTCTCATATTCCACTAACTTGCGACAAAAAATAAAAAATTCTAGGAACTCGCCATGCCCCTCACGGAATACCTTGGGGTGTCTTCTTTCCAAAATGGGGTCACTTGTGGCGTAGTTATACTGCCCTGGCAATTTAGGGGCCCAAATGTGTGAGAAGTACTTTGCAATCAAAATCTGTAAAAAATGACCGGTGAAATCCGAAAGGTGCACTTTGTTATATGTGCCCCTTTGCCCACCTTGGCATCAAAAAAGTGTCACACATCTGGTATCGCCGTACTCAGGAGAAGTTGGGGAATGTGTTTTGGGCTGTCATTTTACATATACCCATGCTGGGTGAGAGAAATATCTTGGCAAAAGACAACTTTTCCAATTTTTTTATACAAAGTTGGCATTTGACCAAGATATTTTTCTCACCCAGCATGGGTATATGTAAAATGACACCCCAAAACACATTGCCCAACTTCTCCTGAGTACGGCGATACCAGAGGTGTCACACTTTTTTGCTGCCAAGGTGGGCAAAGGGGCACATATTCCAAAGTGCACCTTTCGGATTTTGCAGGGCATTTTTTACACATTTTGATTGCAAAGTTCTTCTCACACATTTGGGCCCCTAAATTGCCAGGGCAGTATAACTACCCCACAAGTGACCCCATTTTGGAAAGAAGACACCCCAAGGTATTCCGTGAGGGGCATGGCGAGTTCCTAGAATTTTTTATTTTTTGTCGCAAGTTAGTGGAATATGAGACTTTGTAAGGAAAAAAGAAAAAAAAAGAAAAATCAGCATTTTCCGCTAAATTGTGACAAAAAATAAAAAATTCTAGGAACTCGCCGTGCCCCCCACGGAATACCTTGGGGTGTCTTCTTTCCAAAATGGGGTCACTTGTGGCATAGTTATACTGCCCTGGCAATTTAGGGGCCCAAATGTGTAAGAAGTACCTTGAAATCAAAATGTGTAAAAAATGGCCTGCGAAATCTGAAAGGTGCCCCTTTGCCCACCTTGGCTGCAAAAAAGTGTGACACATCTGGTATCGCCGTACTCAGGAGAAGTTGGGGAATGTGTTTTGGGGGGTCATTTTACATATAACCATGCTGGGTGAGAGAAATATCTTGGCAAAAGACAACTTTTCCCATTTTTTTATACAAAGTTGGCATTTGACCAAGATATTTTTCTCACCCAGCATGGGTATATGTAAAATGACACCCCAAAACACATTCCCCAACTTCTCCTGAGTACGGCGATACCAGATGTGTCACACTTTTTTGCAGCCTAGATGCGCAAAGGGGCCCAAATTCCTTTTAGGAGGGCATTTTTAGACATTTGGATCCCAGACTTCTTCTCATGCTTTAGGGCCCCTAAAAATCCAGGGCAGTATAAATACCCCACATGTGACCCCACTTTGGAAAGAAGACACCCCGAGGTATTCAATGAGGGGCATGGCGAGTTCCTAGAAATTTTTTTTTTTTTGCATAAGTTAGCGGATATTGATTTTTTTTTGTTTTTTTTCTCACAAAGTCTCACTTTCCGCTAACTTAGGACAAAAATTTCAATCTTTCATGGACTCAATATGCCCCTCACGGAATACCTTGGGGTGTCTTCTTTCCGAAATGGGGTCACATGTGGGGTACTTATACTGCCCTGGCTTTTTAGGGGCCCTAAAGCGTGAGAAGAAGTCTGGAATATAAATGTCTAAAAATGTTTACGCATTTGGATTCCGTGAGGGGTATGGTGCGTCCATGTGAGATTTTATTTTTTGACACAAGTTAGTGGAATATGAGACTTTGTAAGAAAAAACGAAAACAAAAACAGACAAAAAATTTCCACTGACTTGTGCCAAAAAAAATGGCTGAATGGAGCCTTACCAGGGGGGGGAGTGATCAATGACAGGGGGGTGATCAATGACAGGGGGGTGATCACCCATATAGACTCCCTGATCACCCCCCTGTCATTGATCACCCCCCCTGTAAGGCTCCATTCAGACATCCGCATGATTTTTTACGGATCCATGGATACATGTATCGGATCCACAGAACGCATGCGGACGTCTGAATGGAGCCTTACAGGGGGGTTATCAATGACAGGGGGTGATCAGGGTAATCAGGGTGATCACCCCCCTGTCACTGATCACCCCCCCTGTAAGGCTCCATTCAGACATCCGCATGATTTTTTACGGATCCATGGATACATGTATCGGATCCACAGAACGCATGCGGACGTCTGAATGGAGCCTTACAGGGGGGTTATCAATGACAGGGGGTGATCAGGGTAATCAGGGTGATCACCCCCCTGTCACTGATCACCCCCCCTGTAAGGCTCCATTCAGACATCCGCATGATTTTTTACGGATCCATGGATACATGTATCGGATCCACAGAACGCATGCGGACGTCTGAATGGAGCCTTACAGGGGGGTTATCAATGACAGGGGGTGATCAGGGTAATCAGGGTGATCACCCCCCTGTCACTGATCACCCCCCCTGTAAGGCTCCATTCAGACATCCGCATGATTTTTTACGGATCCATGGATACATGGATCGGATCCACAGAACGCATGCGGACGTCTGAATGGAGCCTTACAGGGGGGTTATCAATGACAGGGGGTGATCAGGGTAATCAGGGTGATCACCCCCCTGTCACTGATCACCCCCCCTGTAAGGCTCCATTCAGACATCCGCATGATTTTTTACAGATCCATGGATACATGGATCGGATCCACAGAACGCATGCGGACGTCTGAATGGAGCCTTACAGGGGGGTTATCAATGACAGGCGGGTGATCAGGGTAATCAGGGTGATCACCCCCCTGTCACTGATCACCCCCCCTGTAAGGCTCCATTCAGACATCCGCATGATTTTTTACGGATCCATGGATACATGGATCGGATCCACAGAACGCATGCGGACGTCTGAATGGAGCCTTACAGGGGGGTTATCAATGACAGGCGGGTGATCAGGGTAATCAGGGTGATCACCCCCCTGTCACTGATCACCCCCCCTGTAAGGCTCCATTCAGACATCCGCATGATTTTTTACGGATCCATGGATACATGGATCGGATCCACAGAACGCATGCGGACGTCTGAATGGAGCCTTACAGGGGGGTTATCAATGACAGGGGGTAATCAGGGTGATCACCCCCCTGTCACTGATCACCCCCCCTGTAAGGCTCCATTCAGACGTCCGCATGATTTTTACGGATCCATGGATACATGGATCGGATCCGTAAAAATCATGCGGACGTCTGAATGGAGCCTGACAGGGGGGTTATCAATGACAGGAGGTGATCAGGGTAATCAGGGTGATCACCCCCCTGTCACTGATCACCCCCCCTGTAAGGCTCCATTCAGACGTCCGCATGATTTTTACGGATCCATGGATACATGGATCGGATCCGTAAAAATCATGCGGACGTCTGAATGGAGCCTTACAGGGGGGGTGATCAGTGACAGGGGGGTGATCAATGACAGGGGGTGATCAGGGAGTGTATATGGGTGATCACCCGCCTGTCATTGATCACCCCCCTGTAAGGCTCCATTCAGACTTCCGCATGATTTTTACGGATCCATGGATACATGGATCGGATCCGTAAAAATCATGCGGACGTCTGAACGGAGCCTGACAGGGGGGTGATCAATGACAGGGCGGTGATCAATGACAGGGGGGTGATCAGGGAGTTTATATGGGGTGATCATGGGTGATCAGGGGTTTATAAGGGGTTAATAAGTGACGGGGGGGTGGGGTGTAGTGTAGTGTGGTGTTTGGTGCGACTGTACTGACCTACCTGAGTCCTCTGGTGGTCGATCCAAACAAAAGGGACCACCAGAGGACCAGGTAGGAGGTATATTAGACGCTGTTATGAAAACAGCGTCTAATATACCTGTTAGGGGTTAAAAAATTCGGATCTCCAGCCTGCCAGCGAGCGATCGCCGCTGGCAGGCTGGAGATCCACTCGCTTACCTTCAGTTCCTGTGAGCGCGCGCGCCTGTGTGCGCGCGTTCACAGGAAATCTCGCGTATCGCGAGATGACGCGTATATGCGTGACTGTGCGCAGCCCTGCCACCTCCGGAACGCACATGTGCGTTAGGCGGTCCGGAGGTGGTTAATGGGTAGTATATATATATATATATATATATATATTTATTTATTAATAAATAAATAAATTCATCAATAAAGAAATATATAAATAAAGTCATCAATAAATAAATATATAAAATAATTCATCCCTAAATAAATAAATAAATTCATCCAGAAATATATATAGAAGTTAAAAACAACGATGTTTGGGAGGACGAGGGATTGAAAGGGACCCTTCAGCACCCTGAACCGATGGCGGTGGTCAAGAAGTCGCCGCCGTTCCCGGACTCATTCCTTTTGATAAAAGTCAGTCTATCCACGGAGTCTGTGGACAGACGGGTCCACTTGTCGGTGACCACCCCACCTGTCGCGCTGAATGTCCGCTCAGACAGTACGCTGGAGGGGGAGCAAGACAGTACTTCCAGCGCATACTGAGCAAGCTCACGGCAGGTGTCCAGCCTGGCAACCCAGTACTCCATGGGGTCGTCGATGCTCATGCTGTCAGAAGCACAGACGGACCCCATGTAGTCAGCCACCATGCAGGCCAGCTGCTGGTGGTGACTGCTGCTGCTGCTGCTGCTAATGGATCCCGCAGGCTGGTAGAACAGCCTCATCTCACCCATAAGATCACCTGCTTGGTTGGGGGTGCTTGGGGACACTTGCTGGGGGGCTCAGCAGCGGTGGAGACAACGGCTTGAGGGAGAGCAGAAGTTCTCCCCTGGACATCCCAGGGCGGCACCACAAACTGAGATGCAGCCACATCTGATGATCCCTCCTCGGCGCCTCGAATGGGCTGTGAAGCTGATATAGCACCCCTGCCCATGTCTGCTGGTCCAGGGATACACTATGCACAATGTGCTGGTGTGTGGCAGAGCCCCTGGTCCTGGCAAAGAAATGGCGGCTGGGGACACGCCATCTGGGTTGGGCCTGCTCCAACATCTGCCGGAATGGATTGAAATCCACAATATTAAAGGACAGCAGATATTGGGCGATAACCCTTGCCAGTAGCCCATTGATTCCCCGGGTGTGTAGGCCATGGTGCATTTAAATGACTCGGCGACCAACGGCTGGCGCTGGACAGCAGAGCAGGTGACAGAGGAGGGTGCAGAGATGGCCGAGGTCTGGCTGACGGTACCAGTACCTCTAGGAGAAGGAGTGGGGGAGTGGGAATGCATTGTTTAAAGGGGGTGGGGTGGCTGCAGGACAGTGGCAGGAGCTGCTGTCCCCTGCGCATTGCTGTTGGCGCTGATGTGACCATTTTGCATCTGGTCCCACTCCCGCCAGTGGTTGACTCTCAGGTGTTGGGTAAGGGCAGTGGTACCCAGCTGAGCAACAGACTTCCCTCTCCTCACCCTGGCATGGCACAGCTGACAGATGGCAATTGTCTGATCGTCTGCTGCCAGGGTAAAGTAAGCCCAAACAGGCGACTTATGCATTGTTCTCCTGTCAGATGGGGTGGTGCTGGCTTGCGCCTATTCGGGCTCTGTGTGCACAGGTGGAGGCGGCACCTGCTACTGCTGCCACACCTGCTGCTGCTGCCTCCTCCTGCTGCCATTTCCAGTGGACCCCCTTACCTTCTTCATCAATGCTGCTGTCAACTGAAAAAGGAGGTGGCACCCATTCTTGGTCACCCTCCTCTTCGTCACCTGCATTGTCAGACTATAGGTCGACCAGTGGTGGACTGTGGGGAGCAGCAGACGTGGAGCTCCTGACCTGGCTCTGCTGTCCCCCGGCTGATGCCTGGGTCTGACTAGGTGCAGGGGTTCTGTGGATAAAACCACCGGCGCAAGTTAGAAGGGATGTTAATAAGTTTCTGACAGGCGGTACCCCCTCCTCCTCCATCCCTTCAAAAGGTTCTGCGCATCCGGATCAAGCTGTAGCTTACTCTCCTACATTACCTTCCCCAAGATGTCCCTCTTGCTGTCGCTGTCAAACAGCATCAGGGACGAGCCTTGGTGGCTGGGGGCTGGTCCTGCAGGAGGTGGAGAGCTGCTGCTGTTCAGAGCCGGGGCAGAGGACTCCATGACACTGGCTTGCGTCACGAATTACACAACTGTCTCGGAGTCCTGAGATGAAATGGGGTGGCTGCAATGCCCCAAAAAATCTCTGATGAGGCAGACACCCCTGCCAGCTGCGCCTGCCTCTCCTCTACTCATGATCGATTCTGAAAACACTGTGTTTTTAAACACAAAAAAATATAGAAAGAAAATGAAGAGGGAATTTGGGTTAACTTTATTGGGTTTGGGAAAATGGGGCAAAAATGAAATAAAATAGACAAAAAACCCTAAGACAATTACAGAAAACCAGACAGTAAAATACTTTTTTTTTTTTTTGCACAGACTAACGACGATGACAATAATCCCTCCCTATCAAACGAAACCCTTAGACAATGACACTAAAACACCAAGGAAAATAAAATTTTTTTTTTTCACAGATGAACAACAATGACAATAATCCTTCCCTAGCACACGAACCCCTAAGATAAAGACACTAAAACACCAAGCAAAATACTTTTTTTTTTTTAGCAGACGAACGACAATGACAATAATTCCTCCCTACTCTAGCACACGAAACACTAAGACAATGACACCAAAACAGCAAGGAAAATACTTTTTATCAGCTACACTCACTAACTAACCTACACTGACTATCGCCCCCTAACTAACTCTCTATATTATCTATTTGAGCTAACTAACTATATAATGTCCCTAACAGCCTGCAATTGAACCTGTCAGCTACACTATTCACTAACTAAGCTACACTGAGTATCTCCCACTAACTAGCTATCTGTATTATATAATATATCTGAGCTAGCTAATGTAATTTATGATGACACAGCAAAGCACAACACTCCTCTCTTTCTCACAACTGCAAAAAAACTGCAGGAAATGGCTGCTGGGGAGGTTGTTATATAGTAAAGGGTACTGAAACCTATTATCTACACTATTCAATATTAACTAACCTACACTATCTCCCACTAACTATCTGGATTATATATATGACTGAGCTAACTAACTAATGTACCTAACACCCTACATTGGAACCTATCAGCTACACTATTCACTAACTAACCTACACTATCTACCACTAACTATCTGGATTATATATATGAGGTATCAAATGTAATATGACACAGCAATTCAGCAAAGTACAGAAATCACACTCCTCTCTCTCTCTCTCTCTCTCTCTCTCTCTCTCTCTCACACACAACTGCATGAAACAGCACAAAATGGCTGTTGGGGACATTCTTATATAGTAAGGGGTAGGCAACTTTCCTATTGGTTGCTAGGGATGTTGCTAACTCTGACAAAGATATTGCAGCCTTTTCATTGGCCCACAGCTATAAGCAGGGAGGGATCATGTGTGCTGGTGGGTGAAAAAAAAAAATTGAATATTCGCGATTACGAATATATAGCGATATATTCTAAATATTCGTGAATTCTCGAAGTGCCGATATTCGTGATAAAAAATTGCAATACAAATTCGAGAAACACTAGGTAATAGTGACCACAATATAATTATCAAACAGAAATGCAGAGCAGCACCCACGGACCACACCGAAATGCATCAGCCAAACCACAACCACTGATCCTCAGCAGTCCTTAGATCAGCTATCAACAAGAGGCAACGGCAGCATCTCCAGTTATTTCTTTATTAATCGTACTTCAAAGAATGTGTACACAAAAAGCCAGACAGCAACGTTTTGGCTACATAGTAGCCTTTATCAAGCTTATAAAGGCTACCATGTAGCCGTAACGTTGCTGTCTGGCTTTTTGCGTACACATTCTTTGAAGTACAATTAATAAAGAAAGAACTGGAGATGCTGCCGTTGCCTCTTGTTAACCACAACATTATTATATTCCCCCTAAACTATAAGAAGCAAACTCTGTCAGGCAGAGCAAATACACTGAATTTCAAAAGGCTAATTTCCCTGGGTTGAGGGCAGCATTTCCCCCATGGCTTACAGCTACTGTAAAAAGGTCAATAAAAGACTAAAAAAGGGCATTTAAAAAATACAAATCTGAGGGGTCAGCCGTAGCGTTTGAAGATTAAAAAAGTCCTTAATAGAATCTGTAAAAAGGAGATAAAATTAGCAAAAATACAAAACGAACAGCAGGTAGCAAAAGAGAACAAAACAAATCCCCAAAAAATATTTAAATATATAAATGCTAAAAAACCAAGGTAAGCAGGTAAGTCCCCTAATCAATGGTAAGGGGGGGTAGTCACTATAGATAAGGAAAAGGCAGAGTTACAACATTTTTAGCTCTGTATATACAAAAGAAGAGAAAGGAGCTGATATCCGTGGTGCTGGGACTGTTAGTACATCCAGTAATATACTCAATTGGCTAACTGTAGATATGGTCCAAGAAACGTTAAATAAGGTAAATGTGAACAAGGCTCTGGGTCCAGATGGATTACACCCAAGAGTGCTTAATTTTGCAAATCTGACCAGTGTCAATTTAAGTGGTGATAACTTTAAAACGCTTTGACTTATCCAAGCCATCCTGAGATTGTTTTTTCATCACATATTGTACTTCATGACACTGGTAAAATGAATTAAAAAAAATCTTTTTTATTTATAAAAAAATGCAAAATTTACAAAAATTTGTGAAAAATAGCAAATTTCAAAGTTTCAATTTCTCTACTTCTATAATACATAGTAATACCTCCAAAAATAGTTATTACTTTACATTCCCCATTAGTCTACTTCATGTTTGAATCATTTTGGGAATGACATTTTAGTATTTGAGGACGTTGCAAGGCTTAGAAGTTTAATTAGAAATTTTTCAGACATTTTCAAAAACCCAATTTTTAGGGACCAGTTCATGTCTAAAGTCACTTTGTGAGGCTTACATAGTAGAAACCACCCAAAAATGACCCCATTCTAGACACTACACCCCTCAAAGTATTCAAAACTGATTCTACAAACGTCGTTAACCCTTTAGGTGTTTAACAAGTGTTAATGGCAAATGGAGATAAAATTTCAGAATTTAAATTTTTTGGCAAATTTTCCATTTTAATCCATTTTTTTTCAGTAACAAAGCAAGGGTTAACAGCCAAACAAAATGCTATATTTATTTCCCCGATTCTGCAGTTTGCAGAAACATCGCATATGTGGCCGTAAACTACTTTACCAGCACACGGTAGGGTGTAGAGGGAAAGGTGCGCCATGCGCCGTGTGGTTTTTGGAAGGCAGATTTTGCTGGACTAGTTTATTTGCACCTTGTCCCAATTGAAGCCCTCCTGATGCACCCCTAGAGTAGAAACTCCATAAAAGTGACCCCATTTTGGAAACTACAGGATAAGGTGGCAGTTTTGTTGGGACTATTTTTAGGGTACATATGATTTTTGGTTTATCTATATTAATTTTTTTTAAGGCAAGGTTAACAAAAATAGAAATTCATTTTGTTTGGCTGTTAACCCTTGCTTAGTTACTGGATTAAATTTAAATTCTCAAACTTCATCTCCATTTGCCAATAACTCTTGTGTTAACAAAGTTAGTAAAATCAGTTTTGAATACCTTGAGGGGTGTAGTTTCTTAGATGGGGTCGCTTTTATGCAGTCTCTAGGGGTGCATCAGGGGGGCTTCAAATGGGACATGGTGCCAAAAAAAAAGGCCATCAAAATCTGCCTTCCAGCAACCATACGGCGTTCCTTTCTGTCTGCGCCCTGCCGTTTGGTCATACAGCAGTTTACGACCACATATGGGGTGTAAACTGCAGAAACAGGGTAATTAATATTAAGTTTTGTTTGGCTGTTAACCCTTGCTTTGTTACTGGAAAAAAAACTGATTAAAATGGGAAATGTGCCAAAAAATAGCTGTTTTTGCACTGTTTTTATTTTTATTTTTTTGACCGTGTTCATCTGAGGGGTTAGGTCATGGGGTATTTTTATAGAGCAGATTCTTATGGACACGGTGATACCTAATATGTCTAGTATTTATTTATTTATGTTTTACACTATATTATATTTTTATAAACAAAAAAAACAAAACATTTTAGTATCTCCATAGTCTAAGAATCTTTTTTTTTTAAAGTTTTTAGCTGATTATCTTAGGTTGGGGCTCATTTTTTGCGGGATGAGAAGATGGTTTTATTGGTACTATTATGGGGGGCATATGACTTTTTGATCGCTTGCCATTACAATTTTTGTGATGTAAGGTGACCAAAAAAAACTTTTTTTGCACTATTATTTTTTTTTTTACCATGTTCATCTGAGGGGTTAGGTTATGCAGTGTTTTTATAGAGCAGATTTTTACGGACGTGGCGATACCTAATATGTCAACTTTTTATTTATTTTAGTTTTACAAAATATTTTTGAAAAAAAAATGTGTTTTTGTTTTAGTGTCTCAAGTCTGAGAACCATCGTTTTTTTTATCCAATTGTCAGTGGCTAAATTGGGATATAAATTTAGTACTCCATGTGTGGTACTCCCTTCCATAGATTTACAAAGTGGTCACTGAAAAAAAGACTAAAATAGTCATATTCAGTGAAGCCCACTGTGAAAATCTAGATTCCTGGTTGGCCTACAAAATCAGGAATCGCAGGCTCAAAACGCTCTAGGGTATACCATGCAATTTCAGCGGCAGGGGACTCAGGTGGACTTAACTGGTGGGCTGGAAAACGATGATGAGGAGGACGCGGATGACAAAAGGAAAGTGGGGTCATCCTCGTCCTCACTGGGACTCTCGGAGTCAGAGGCAAGCTAGGCGTATGCCTCCTCATCCGAGAACATCCGGCGGGCCATAGGGGAGTGTGTGTGTGTGAGTGTGCATGTTAAACTTTATTTGGTGTGCGTGTGTGTGGGGGCATGGGTGTTCGCGAACTTACCCTAAACCTAACAGACCCAAAAAAAAAAAAAAAACGTCCGAAGTGGGGTGTTCGATGCGCTAACAGTGGCCGGACGCTAAGAGTGCCGGCCAAAGTCAGCGTACACACAAAAAAAAAACGCTTGCGCCCCAAAAAAAGTTGTGGGAGGGGGGAGGGGAGGCAGCGGGGCAAGCTGCAGCAACCCTGGTGTGTCTAGGGTCACACAGCTGTGCTGTGGACCCCAGGCACCCGATTTAGGGTGATGCAATCAAAAAGTACATTTTTTTTTTCCCACTAACTTTCCCTAAATATCCTTGCCTAACCTAACCTGTCCCTAACCTTTCCCTAAATACCTGGGTGCACAGATACGGGGTGCTGTATCAACTATGTAACTATGTAACCTAATATCTAATATCTAAAGCTGAGTGTATGTGTGTATGTCCGGTAAAGGAATCCGCACCGTCGCATTTACAATCACAAAATTTGGCACACAGGAACATCAGGTGTCCGGGAAGGTTTTAGACTGGGTATCAGCTCTCTAGGACATACAGTTCCTGAGATATTCCCAAAAAATTCATTAGCCAATAGAAGGGTCACATGAACCTTACCAGCCAATAGAAGCTTGCAGGCCCTTAGTCTCCCCATACACACAGCTTTACACCAGGTTTCCATAACAACCCAGCCATTTTTCTTCACTGCTGTGGGTCAGTTTTAAAGGGGCAGGGCGCTGTGGATGACACTGTTAAGGGAACGGAGTACTGTGGAGCTAAGCGTAGCATTTGCATACCTCTCTGACTAATACTATATAAAACAATTCTTTATTGTGTACTCTTAAAACCACATAGAACTCTTTGGGAACTAATTTAAAATTCCTCAGGAAGGACAGGAGGGAATTTGTATCTTTATATATTGTGGTTATATCATGTGTTCAGATAAACCGTATCTCGGTGGAATACCGGATTGTTTCTCAGGTCTCTCACCCTTACTAATTTATTCTATCTGTCACTATCTAGATAGACTCTCCTACTCTGGGGTCCCTACCTTTCTATCCTGAACTAAAAATCTTGGCCTGTATCCCTACATGTTTCGCCGTTTGATTTGGCGTCTTCAGGGGATGGCGTGCAGCAATAGACAGATAGAATAAATTAGTAAGGGTGAGAGACCTGAGAAACAATCCGGTATTCCACCGAGATACGGTTTATCTGAACACATGATATAACCACAATATATAAAGATGCAAATTCCCTCCTGTCCTTCCTGAGAAATTTTAAATTAGTTCCCAAAGAGTTCTATGTGGTTTTAAGAGTACACAATAAAGAATTATGTTTTATATAGTATTAGTCAGAGAGGTATGCTAGAGACCCTTTGAACCTTATAATATAATAAATATAACGTCGCAACCTCCTGAGGGACCTATATGTTTGTTGGTTGAATGAGTACTGTGGAGGTCACAATTCAGGGAACAGGTAGGGTGGCCATTCAGGCCACCCTCAAAAGACAGACTTAAAAACCCAGCCCTCCTTCCAGTTAAGCCACGCCCCCTGGCCCAGTTTAGCCACACCTCCTCCCACTCCGTAGCTGACAGGGATTGAAAAAATGAAGGCAAAAATCAAATTCTCTCAGCTGCAGGGGTGGGAGGGAGGGTGACTTTCTTCCTGCAGCTCACACTCAGACAGCACAGTGCTGCTGTTTGAGAGTGAGCTGTTCAAAAGGACATCCTTGTGTCCATTCAGGCCTTGCACTGTATGGAGGACAGGGAGTCTGAAAGCCAGACTGTCCGCCCTAAAACCGGAAATCTGGCCACCCTAGGGGCAGGCTGCTCTAGAGGTCACAGTTAAGGGGACGATCCGCTATGGAGGTAAGTTTTAAAGGGCAGATTGCTGTAGAGGCCACTGTTAAGGGGTGGGGTGTTGTGGAAATCACTGTCAAGGAGACGTTGGACTGTGGAGATCTCTAATAAAGGGCCTGCTGTTGTTGAGGTCACTGTTAAAGGGGCGGCTCACTGTGGAGGTCACTGTTAAGGGAAAAGGATGCCGTGGAGGTCACTGTTAAAGGGGCGGGCGCTGTGGAAGTCTCTGTTAAGGGGCAGGGAACAGTGCAGGTCACAGTTAAGAAGACGGTCCGCTATGGAGGTCAGTGTTGAGGGGCAGAGTGCTGTAGAGGTCATTGTTAAGGGGGTGGGGTGTTGTGGAGGTCATATTTTAAGGGAACAAAGCTCTGTGGAGGTCACTGTTACGGGGGCAGGTTATTGTGGAAATCACTGTTAACGAGACATGCTACTGTGTAGGTCACTAATAAAGGGGCAGCCGCTGTGGAGGTCACTGTTAAAGGGGGGGTGCTCTGGATATTACTGTTAAGGGGAAGAGGAGTATAAGAGGAGACATGATTAACCTACATCAATACATAAATGACCAGGACGAAATATATGGGGAAAAACTGTTTCTTGTAAAATCTCCTAAAAAAACAAGAGGCACTGCCTCCATCTGGAGAAGAAAAAGTTAAGTTTCCAGAGGTGACAAGGACTATTCACCATAAGAGCTGTTGACTTGTCTACTCCAGGACTTATTCACAACAGGAACAGTGGACAGTTTAAAAAAAGGCTTAGATAAATTCTTAAAATGAAATAACATTAATACTTGTGAAAATCTGAAGAATTCTGGGTCTCACTCCCGTTTTCTATAATTTACATCCCCACAGGTCCTTTGGTTGAACTTGATGGACTTGTGTCTTTTTTCAACCCTATCAACTATGTAACTATTTAAAACAAAATAATTCAGGAAAATCTAAATCTAAAGCTACTTTCACACTAGCGGCAGGACGGATCCGACAGGCTGTTCACCCTGTCGGATCCGTCCTGCCGCTATTTCGCCGTGCCACTGGACCACCCCGTCCCGATTATAGTCAATGGGGATGGAGCGGCAGTCTCAGCGGCACGGCGAAATAGCGGTAGGACGGATCCGACAGGGTGAACAGCCTGTCGGATCCGTCCTGCCGCTAGTGTGAAAGTAGCCTAAGTTAATTAAGAAAATTACCCCTTACACAGTTTAAAATATTTATATTACATTATTCTAAAATTATTTGCTTAAACGTTTAAAATAGCATTTTGGGGTGTAAAACATGATGCAACGTTTCAAAGTTCTCCTTGATAGGCGAAAAAATGAAGAAAAGGCAGATAATAGTCAAATACATTTTCCTAAGAGTTCTTGAAGACTCGCTTTGTTTCTATTTTATTACTTGAGATTGTGGGAATGCATTTTCTACGAATGCATTACTACATTTGCTTTCATCTGAGATTTTCATGCTGTAGTTACTGTTGATCGGCCACCATTATCTCATTGTCCATCTTAGTACTACCTAATAAAGTCTGTGCTTTATCTTGTTGTGCAGAATTACACAATCTGTTGCCTCTCTACAAATGGCCAGAATAAGATATTGTAGATGAGTAGCCTTTCCTCCTTTCTTGTTCATATCATCTGGGCGATTTCTTCTCCATTGACCTAATTCAATGCCTAATGTTGTCCACAAGGTTTACTGGGGCGTGATCAAATCAATCCTTTCTCTGGAAACCTTTGTCACTATATCAAAACTATTTCTGCTTTCATCTATCTATTGCAAATAAATGACTGAACATTTACATCTCTCTCTCTAGATTGAAGGATTTTCAACTCAGTAGTTTATGGAAATTGTTGGAGCTTGTGATCTGGAAATGTGTTTGTCTTAGCAGAACGCTGTGCACTGGGGCAAGAGATTCTCTTCTTGATGTGGATTACACCAATCATAGAACAATCAAACCCACACATCAGAACAAATTTCATGTCTACTTGATTAAATCCCCAAATTAAAGCTCTACTAGAAAAAAATAATCTCTCCATACACACAATGGAGGGCTTAAAAGGAACGTATCACCTACCTGTTTAACTAATTGAAACTAGATAATAAACTACAGTATTTTTGGCTTTAGAAAACGCACCTGATGATAAGACGCACCTAGGTTTTTGAGGAGGAAAATAAGAAAAATATATTTTGAACCAAAAGGTGTGCTTTTGGTAGGTTTTGAACTAATGGTGGTCTGTGGATGCCGCACTGTTATGAGGGATCTGTGGATGACGCACTGTTATGGGAGGATCTGTGAATGACGCACTATTATGGGGGATCTGTGGATGATGCACTGTTATGGGGGGATCTGTGGATGATGCACTGTTATGGGAGGATCTGTGGATTACACTGATGGGGGATCTATGGATTACACTGATGGGGGATCTGTGGATTACACTGATGGGTGATCTGTGGATTACACTGATGGGGGATCTGTGGATTACACTGATGGGGGATCTGTGGATTACACTGAGGGAGTTGCCGGTCTGCGCTGTCTTAATGCTATACATAAGGTACTAAGGTATCTCATATTGGTGTCCAAGAAGGTAAGGACAGTACGTAGAGAAAACAGCAAGCAATCAAATATAGACACTGACATCCAACAGAACGCCAAAAACTTCTCAGGATGCTGCTGAAGATCTTGGTAGAGGGTATGAAAGTGTCCTTTCCGGTAGTGTTGGGAAACAATCGGATGGACCCAAAATCGCCACCTTCTACTCGGTTGCTCGTCCAACAAAAGGGAGCGCTGTCCCCATCGCCGAGAAACTAGCCAGTGCAGTAAAACTTTTTCCTCAGAGTCATCCGCCATGGTGAAACCAAGACGCAACAAGGGAAAAGCCAAGAACAGCAAAGCCAAGCAACCAAACGAACCTCGGTACCCTGTAAAGACTACAGAAAATGGCCACCAAACAAAACTCAGATGACCAGCATATATTGAAATATAATGGGTGGTTGGCTCTCACCTAGTGGCTTATGACGGGTGCTACTAGCTCACAACTCGGGTGCCCGACCCAAAATGGTATAAGTTTTGGAAAAGAAGGGGAGTGAGCACTCACAACACTTGGACCATAGGATACAATATATATTTATTAGAATAGGACCTACTGTGTCCAATAAATAAAATACATAACATGTACTAAAATACAATCAAATAGCATAAAATAGCAAATTGGTACCAATGAAAAAATACCCTATTGGTGGGTTGAATCACTTAACAACACATCCTGCAAATAAATATTGCTTGAAGGCACATTACACCGCATATAATATGGGCACTGTTGGTATTTGTTGTGCCACCATCCACAATTCAATATTTGATTCCCAGAGGTATTAAATGGAGGTATTAAATGGATTACTGTTGTTGTTACCACAGTTCACAGTCTAAGTGGAAATGTCCCAAAAGTGTCTGTGATAAATCACCCCAAGTGCTGATTTAATAGCTGATTTAATAGTGCATGCAAAGTTCCAGCGCTATAGCACGGTGAATATCTCCGACGGTTCTCCTCTTACAGCTATAAGTGTAACCGCCCAAACCGGTAAGTTTAAATCGCCACTATTCCAGATAGTGATACAGGTTCCTACCTGAGTCCCGGCACTGCGTCCCGCTGCTGTGTCAGCCAGCCGGTCCTACCACGAGGTGCGTGCGATGTCGATCACTTCGGCGTCCCGTCACGCACGTCTCAGCTGGGTGACGTCACACTCATGGGGCTGGATAGACAGGACTAGTGCCTTAGTAGTAGCGTACGTTGCTGTATAATAGAGCGGTAATTGAAGCTGAAGATTTTCTTATCGCATGGCCATGCAATTTTTTAGTAGAGGTTCCGCAGGTTAAGTGGGCGCTTCTTCCTATCACCAGACGCGTTTCGGGGTGTCTTCCTCAGTGGTTCCACTGAGGAAGGGGTGCAGACACCCCGAAACGCGTCTGGTGATAGGAAGAAGCGCCCACTTAACCTGCGGAACCTCTACTAAAAAATTGCATGGCCATGCGATAAGAAAATCTTCAGCTTCAATTACCGCTCTATTATACAGCAATGTACGCTACTACTAAGGCACTAGTCCTGTCTATCCAGCCCCATGAGTGTGACGTCACCCAGCTGAGACGTGCGTGACGGGACGCCGAAGTGATCGACATCGCACGCACCTCGTGGTAGGACTGGCTGGCTGACACAGCAGCGGGACGCAGTGCCGGGACTCAGGTAGGAACCTGTATCACTATCTGGAATAGTGGCGATTTAAACTTACCGGTTTGGGCGGTTACACTTATAGCTGTAAGAGGAGAACCGTCGGAGATATTCACCGTGCTATAGCGCTGGAACTTTGCATGCACTATTAAATCAGCTATTAAATCAGCACTTGGAGTGATTTATCACAGACACTTTTGGGACATTTCCAGTTGGACTGTGAACTGTGGTAACAACAACAGTAATCCATTTAATACCTCCATTTAATACCTCTGGGAATCAAATATTGAATTGTGGATGGTGGCACAACAAATACCAACAGTGCCCGTATTATATGCGGTGTAATGTGCCTTCAAGCAATATTTATGTGCAGGATGTGTTATTAAGTGATTCAACCCACCAATAGGGTATATTTTCATTGGTACCAATTTGCTATTTTATGCTATTTGATTGTATTTTAGTACATGTTATGTATTTTATTTATTGGACACAGTAGGTCCTAATCTAATAAATATATCTTGTATCCTATGGTCCAAGTGTTGTGAGTGCTCACTCCCCTTCTTTTCCAAGACCAGCATATATACCTGTATCCTGGGTGTGGAATTGAAATCTTCCTTTTTTTTAACATTTCTTGTTTTTTTTGCGGTCCGCAAAAAAGACGGAAGACACACGGAAACAAAAATGGAAACGGACAACAGAACAATGGATCCTCATTTTGTGGACCGCAAAAAAAAACTGTTGTGTGCATGAGGCCTTACTGTCAAAATGACCAAACCTCAACAGACCCTGGTAAAAGTCAGTAGGGTCAATTTGTGATAGGACAGATCAGACACAAAACCTTGTGCAGAAGGCTGTTTGGTGACACATGGAGTGTCTGTGGCTCAATACTACGGAGGCATTGGCAATGTATTGCTCCATACAGCTCTATATATGAAGTACAGTATAACCTTGACCATTCCTGAGCCGCCGCCATCAGCAGCGAGTGTCAGCTCTATGCTGACACTCTGCTGTAACCCCATAGATGCCGCGGCATCCATGGGGTTAATAGAGGGAGGGGCTCCCTCTCACCACCATCGGGGCTGCCGCGCTGCGACGGCAGCGCCCGATGGTTGCCTTGGCAATCGGATGCTTTGCAAAAGCTTCCAGTGTTGCCACCTACAGGGCATCTGATAGTATTATACTTTGCAATGCAAGAGCATTGCAAAGTATAGTACAGCCATTAGCCCCACTGGATCTTCAAGATCCAAGTGGGACTTGATAAAAAAAAAGTTTTGAAAATATTAAAAGAAAAAATAAATAAATAATAATTTAAAATTAAAAAAATAAATTCCCTTTTCCTATAAAAACTGGGAAAAAAAACTACACATAATAGGTATCACCGTGTCTGTAACGACCGTCTCTATAATATATATCACATGATAGACCCCGTACTATAAACACCATAAAAAAACTAAATAAAAACTGTGTAAAAAAAGCCATTTTTGTCACCTTAAATCACAAAAAGTGCAGCACCAAGCGATCAAAAAGGTGTATATCAAACAATAATGGTACCAATAAAACTTTTACTTCATCCCGCTAAAAATGAGACCCTACATAAGAAAATCGCTAAAAAACTAAAAAAACTATAGTTCTTAGAACATTGAGACACTAAAACATTTTTTTTATTTCAAATATGCTATTATTGTGTTAAAGTGAAATAAATAAAAAAAAGTGTACATATAAGGTATTGCCGCATCCGTAATAACCTGCTCGATAAAAATATCACATGACCTAACCCCTCAGGTGAACACCGTAAAGAAAAAAAAAAAAAACTGCAGCAATTTTTGTCACCTTACATCACAAAAAGTGCAACAGCAAGCGATCAAATAGGCTTATGACCCCCCAAAATAGTACCAATCAAACCATCACCTCATCCCTCAAAAAATTATACCCCAAAAATTAAAAAGCTATGGCTCTGAGACTATGGAGACACTAAAACATCATTTTTTTTTTGTTTCAGAAATGGTATTATTGTGTAAAACTTAAATAAATAAGAAAAAGTATACATATTAGGTATTGCAACGTCCGCAACGATCTGTTCTATAAAACTGTCATATGACCTAACCCCCGCTGTAAAAATAAATAAATAAAAACTGTTCCAAAACAGCCAATTTTTTGGTCACCTTGCCGCATAAAGTGTAATAATAAATGATCAAACAATCCTATGTACCCAAAAATTGTACCAATAAAAACCTCAACTCTTTTTGCAAAAAATGAGCCCCTGGACAAGACGATCGGCAGAAAAATAAAAAACATATGGCGTTTAGAAAATGGACAAACAAAAACGTAATTTCTTTTTCAAAAATGCTTTATTATATAAAACTGAAACAAACAAACAAAGAAAGTAGACATATTTGATATCATTGCGTCTGCAACAACCTGCTCTATAAAAATAGTACATGATCTACCCTGTCAGATGAATCTTGTAAAAAAAAATTATGTGCCAAAATAGCCATTTTTCTGTTACCTTGCCTCACAAAAAAAATTAATATAGAGCAATTAAAAATCATATGTACCCCAAAATAGTACCAATAAAACTGTCTCTTTATCCCCTAGTTTCCAAAATAGGGTCACTGTTTGGGAGTTTCTACTGTAAGGGTGCATCAGGGGGGCTTTAAATGGGACATGGCATCTAAAACCAGTCCAGCAAAATCTGCCTTCCAAAAACCATACGGCGTTCCTTTCCTTCTGCGCCCTGCCGTGCGCCCTTACATCAGTTTACGACCACATGTGGGGTGTTTCTGTAAACCGCAGAATCAGGGCAATAAATATTGAGTTTTGTTTGGCTGTTAACCCTCAATGTGTTAAAGAAAAAAATTAAATAAAATGGAAAATCTGCCAAAAAAGTGAAAAATAGAAATTTAATCTCCATTTTCCTTTAATTCTTGTGGAACACCTAAAGGGTTAACAAAGTTTGTAAAATTAGTTTTGAGTAATTGAACTTCTAAGCCTTCTAACATCCTAAAAAAATAAAATGACATTTCCAAAATGATGCCAATATAAAGTAGACATATGGGAAATGTTAAGTAATAAATATTTTATTAGGTATGACTTTCTGTTTTAGAAGCAGAGAAATTGAAATTAAGAAAATTGTGAACTGTTCAAAATTTTGGGCAAATTTTGGATTTTTTCATAAATAAAGGTGAAATATATTGACTCAAATTTATGACTATCATGTAGTACAATATGTCACGAGAAAACAATCTCAAAATGGCTTGGATAAATAAAAGTGTTCCAAAGCAATTACAACATAAAGTGACGCATGTCAGATTTGTAAATTTTGACCTGGTCTCTGGGGCATCAATGACCCTTGGTCATGAAAGGGTTAAAAGGACTTTTGGGTCTCTGAAAAGTTTTTTGTATAAAAATCTTCCTATTACACACCCTACACTGTCTGTCCCTTCCTATGCACAGTTCTTTCTAACACTGAACAATTTAGAGCAGGTTGCGCTGCAAAAATATATTGCTGCTGTCACAAACAATAGTCCTTACAAGGACTTTTGGGTCTCTAAAACGCTTTTGTACACTTATAATAATATTCGGTTACACTCCCTACACTCTCTGTCCCTTCCTATCCTCAGCTCTCCCTGACTTAGAATGAGCCGAATTCACGTCATGACGTGTTCAGGCCAGCCAATCACTGTAATGCCAGTAGCCAACATGGCTACTGGCATTACAGTGAGGGCAGTACTTACCTGCACTTTTATTGGCTGCTTAGCAGCTGTGAAACATGCAGGTAGGAGACTCGAGCATTGTGCTCGAGCACATGCAGTACTCGGCCGAGTACCGCCATGTGCCGAGTGTAGCAAAGCTCAAGCCGAACTGGTATTCGGCCGAGCATGCTCGCTTAACCCTACCGCTTAGGGTAGCCTTTTTTCAGAAACATATTTTCAATGAATTTTGGGTATTTTCTAAACTATTTACAGTTGCAAGAAAAAGTATGTGAACCCGTTGGAATGATATGGATTTCTGCTCAAATTGGTCATAAAATGTGATCTGATCTTCATCTAAGTCACAACAATAGACAATCACAGTTTGCTTAAACTAATAACACACAAATAATTAAATGTTACAATGTTTTTATTGAACACACTATGTAAACATTCACAGTGCAGGTGGAAAAAGTATGTGAACCCCTAGACTAATGACATCTCCAAGAGTTAATTGGAGTGAGGTGTCAGCCAACTGGAGTCCAATCAATGAGATGAGATTGGAGGTGTTGGTTACAGCTGCCCTGTCCTATAAAAAACACACACTAGTTCTGGGTTTGCTTTTCACAAGAAGCATTGCCTTTAATTCTTGTGGAACACCTAAAGGGTTAACAAAGTTTGTAAAATTAGTTTTGAGTAATTGAACTTCTAAGCCTTCTAACATCCTAAAAAAATAAAATGACATTTCCAAAATGATGCCAATATAATTGGAGTGAGGTGTCAGCCAACTGGAGTCCAATCAATGAGATGAGATTGGAGGTGTTGGTTACAGCTGCCCTGTCCTATAAAAAACACACACTAGTTCTGGGTTTGCTTTTCACAAGAAGCATTGCCTGATGTGAATGGTGCCTCGCACAAAAGAGCTCTCAGAAGACCTACGATTAAGAATTGTTGACTTGCATAAAGCTGGAAAGGGTTATAAAAGTATCTCCAAAAGCCTTGCTGTTCATCAGTCCATGGTAAGACAAATTGTCTATAAATGGAGAAAGTTCAGCACTGCTGATACTCTCCCTAGGAGTGGCCATTCTGTAAAGATTACTGAAAGAGCACAGCGCAGACTGCTCAATGAGGTGAAGAAGGATCCTAGAGTGTCAGCTAAAGACTTACAAAAGTCTCTGGCATATGCTAACATCCCTGTTAACGAATCTACGATACGTAAAACACTAAACAAGAATGGATTTCATGGAAGGATACCACAGAGGAAGCCACTGCTGTCCAAAAAAAATATTGCTGCACGTTTACAGTTTGCACAAGAGCACCTGGATGTTCCACAGCAGTACTGGCAAAATATTCAGTAGACAGATGAAACCAAAGTTGAGTTGTTTGGAAGAAACACACAACACTATGTGTGGAGAAAAAGAGGCACAGCACACCAACATCAAAACCTCATCCCAAGTGTGAAGTATGGTGGTGGGGGCATCATGGTTTGGGGCTGCTTTGCTACGTCAGGGCCTGGACAGATTGCTATCATCGAAGGAAAACTGAATTCCCAAGTTTATCAAGACATTTTGCAGGAGAACTTAAGGCCATCTGTCCACCAGCTGAAGCTCAACAGAATATGGATGTTGCAACAGGACAACGACCCAAAGCATAGAAGTAAATAAACAACAGAATGGCTTAAACAGAAGAAAATACGCCTTCTTGAGTGGCCCAGTCAGAGTCCTGACCTCAACCCGATTGAGATGCTGTGGCATGATCTCAAGAAAGCGATTCACACCAGACATCCCAAGAATATTGCTGAACTGAAACAGTTCTGTAAAGAGAAATGGTCAAGAATTTCTCCTGACCGCTGTGTACATCTGATCTGCAACTACAGGAAACCTTTGGTTGAAGATATTGCTGCCAAAGGAGGTTCAACCAGTTATTACATCCAAGGGTTCACTTACCTTTTCCACCTGTACTTTGAATGTTTACATGGTGTGTTCAATAAAAACGTGGTAACATTTAATTATTTGTGTGTTATTAGTTTGAGCAGACTGTGATTGTCTATTGTTATGACTTAGATGAAGATCAGATCACATTTTATGACCAATTTGTGCAGAAATCCATATCATTCCAAAGGGTGCACATACTTTTTCTTGCAACTGTATTTTAAATCACACAAAGCATCGCTTGTCAGTCAAGAAAGAAATGTGACTGATTACCCTCTGCTATAAGAATGTTTTTCCAGCTCACCTTGTATTACCTCTAATGAGAGCATTTTGTAGGTTTCTCAGAGCCACGATGCAGAACTAATAACTATAATATGGTTAAGAAAGGTGACATGAAAGTTAGGGTCCATTCACACATCCGTAGTGCATTGCAGATCCGCAATACACCCGACCGGCACCCCCATAGAAATGCCTATTCTCTTCCGCAATTGATCATCAGTTAAATAAAAGTGCAGAACCCCTTTAAGTTGCTTGTGGGCCAATGACTTATTGGCCCACAAGCAAGAAGCAGGGAGGAATCATGTGTTCAGATGGAAAAAATGATGAATATTCGAAAAACTAATATATAGCACTATATTCAAAATATAAGCAAATTCTGGAAGTTGCGATATTCGAATATTCGCACTCAACACTAGTTAGAAGGCCAAGGATGGAATGGTTAGAGGTAAAATAGTAACATGAACAACCAGTGGTGTAGCTAGGGAGATTGCAATGGTCACTATTGTCCCTATTGTCACAATAACCAGATGAGTTTCCCTTCTATATGCAACGTGGTTATATAACACATGAATATATATCTTTTTGCTTGCTAAGTGGTTGTAGCTTCAGTAGGGATGGAACGAAGAAGCAAGGTCTAATTATACTGTATCTAATATTCTATAAGTCATTTGAGGTTTAGACCATCATTTCTTTACTGTGTGATTAAATTGAGTATACTCTGTGATAAAGTATCCAGTTCGAAGAACTGTATGACATTACTGGTATTGCTGACTGGTACGCTCCCTTATCTCACCTCAATATCAGCCTAATGAGTGCTCTTTATAAATTATTTACATGGTAATCAGGTTAGCTGCTGTGAATGGAGTGATACAGTGCCACGGTGACAAACTCAGCTTAATTGCGGTAAGCAATGGAGATGCAGCAGAGCTTAATAGTTCACACTACTGCTATTCCAATTATTTATTAAAGTAAAACATAGCATAATTTATAGTCTTATGCCCAGTTTATAAAGGGATGGCATATCACATAATATTCCATCACTGTGTAACTAATGGGCGTTTGACCTTTGGGATCTGCACCAGTGGTAAGAATAAGTGTCACAACCAGACAGCTGAGAAGCTCTGACAGAAGCCTTTCAGAACCTCCTCCTTGAGTTTTCTTTGTTTTGAATTTCAGTTCCTCATCTCGTCAGCCTCTCTCAGCTGTCATGTAGTTGGACTGATTGCATCCCTTTAAATTCCTCCCCATAATGCATTAATGTGCGGCTTATACAACTTCCTGGAGTGTGTGTGCATGCTGATCCTATCTGCCAGCCTTCTACAAGATAAGTCCTGTACATTTATTTGTGATTTTCTGTTTGCTGGATCCCAGGTGACCCTGACTCCCTCCGTGTATAGTGTAGGGAGCCGGTGGTCGTGTCCCCTCACTATTGTAGGGTGTTCAGGTGGTATAAAGTCGAGGTACGTGGATATGCGATCATCCACCATTGGGATTTTCGCATAGGCTGAGCAGAGAGGGAGAGAGCCAGGTCTGATGCAGGGGTCTCCCTTTTGTTCCTTAGTTTTGGATCTAGTGAGTCATATATTCATTTTGCATGGTCTTGTTTCTTGTACACCTTCCGTAACAATAAGAGGATCACAGTACTGGTGTAGCACTACCCCCTATTAACTGTTATTTAAGTGAATGAGGCTGAGCTGCAGTGTTCACTGCACAGCAACGCTCCTGGCCACCAGTTGGGCATGCAGGGGTGCTCCACCAATGAGACCAGGGCTCCATCCCTGTGTGGAGGGAAATCTTAGAACTGAATGCATCTGCAAACTATCATGATTCCATATCCTCATGGTATGTCTTCACTTCATAACAATGGAAACCCTTCCCGACATCCACCGTACATGTACAGCGCATCATAAAAATTGCTTCTCACCAGCTGCTGTACGGGTATGGCAGGTTGATCAGGTGGCATGTTCAGGGTTTGTGGAAGGACAGGGCACCCTCCCTATCAGCATCGGGTCTCTGCGCTGCGGTGACAGGGACCCCATGGCTGGGAGGGAATCGGGGCTTGCCTTCTATGGAAGCCTGGTTGGATTTCACAGGAAGGCTATCAATGTATTACACTGGTACATTGCAATACACAGGAGATCAGACCCTCAAAAGTTGAAGTCTCAAAGTGGAACAAAAGTAAAAAGTAAAAAAAAAAAAAGTAATTTTCATCATAAAAAAATTAAAAAAGTTTAAAGTTAAAAAAATGCCCCTTTTTCTGTAATGACCATCTGTATAAAAATATCACATGATTTACCCTGTCAGATGAACACTGTAAAAATAAATAAATAAAAACAGTCAAAATTTTGGTGACCTTGCCTTACAAAAAGTGTAATAGTGAACAGTCAAAAAATACTATGTAGCCCAAAATGGTACCAATATAAACATAAACTCATCCCACAAAAAATGATTCCCAACACAAGATGATTGACAGAAAAATGAAAAAATATGGCAACACCAAAACAGCATTTTTTTCAAATATGCTTTTATTTTGTTTGCAAACAAAAATAAAATTATAGACATATTAGGTATCACTGCGTCCATAATTATCTGCTCTATAAAAATATCTAATGGTGAATCTAATTCAGGTGAATGCTTTGTGCAAAAGAGGTAAACATAAGAAAATATATATAACATTGATATCTCTGTAATCGTACTGACCAGCAGAACAAAGGTAATGTATCATTTTCCCACACAATGTTCGTCCCAATAACAAATCCCAAAAAAGCAATGGTAGAGTTTCCGCCTTATCTTTATCCTGCTTACCAAAAAGCTAAATAAAAAGTGATCAAAAGGTTGCATGTGCCCCATAATAGAACCAATGATAAAGCTCTGTTGAGAGAAAAATAAAATGTATGGTTGTCAGAAAATGGCTGTACTGCCAAATCTGCCCTCCAAAAACCATATGGCGTTTACTTACTTCTGAGCCCTGCCGTGTGCCCATAGAGCAATTTATGACCACACATGGGGTGTTTTTGTAAACTTCAGAATCAGGGTCATAAATATTGTGTCACGGCTGAGGATGGGGAAAATCCTCAGCCGTGCGATGCCAGAAGTTAGACTGCTCGGCCAGGACGACAGGATTAGGGAGCAGGTCACCTCCTAACACATCCCTAACCTGACCCTAACTCCTAGCTGCATGGGCCGACCTTTAAGGTAGGAGGGCCCATGCTCAGGAACCTCGGATCCCTAACTCACCCTCCGACCGGTCCCTGAACTAGGAGTCAGGGTAAGGCGGCCTGTTCCTTCTGGACACGAAGGAACAGGGGTCTCACTGGCCAAGCTGCCTAACTTCTTCTGGCATCGAACGGTTGAGGATTTTCCCCATCCTCAGCCGTGACAGTATGACCACAAGGGTGGCCCTCACTGGCAGATGGTATTCACAGGAGGCTGCTCCAGCTAAGCATGGCTGAAGCAACCCACTGAGCCATGCCAAACACAGAGGCTTTATAGGCCTAAGTGGCCACACCCACACAGACACACCGAGTGTCTCTCACACACAGAAAGGGAGTTAACCCTTCCACCACCTGGGAAGGGAAAACAGCAACTTAAAGGGGAAGTGAACAGACAAACAACCCTGTGCACACCAAACATGGGAAGTGCACACCAAACACACAAGTTGCCAAGTGGAACCGCACGCATAACACAGCAAGCAGCCACGACACAACTCAGGCTGCAATGCTGCCACATAAAAACTGTTGCCAGCGGCAACCACAGGTGAGGCAAAAACCATAGCCCTCATCTGTGATTGACAACCAAACAAAGCCGCTGACAACCGCATGCGGTTCAGGAGTCACGGTCATAGCCATGGCCGTGACATATTGAGGTTATTTTGACTGTTGACCCTTTATGCCGAACAGAAAAAAAAAAAAAAGTTAAATTTGCAAAAAAGTCTTGTGAAACACATAAAGGGTTAACCAGGTTTGTAAAAATCTATTTTGAATAACTTGGGGAGTGTCGTTTCTAAAATGGGGTCATTTATGCATGGTTTCTACTACTTAAGCCCTACAAAGTGACTTCAAAACTCAATTGGATTTTGGAAATTTCCGGTAATTTTTTAACATTTTCTTCTGAATACCTAAGCCTTCTAATGTCCTAAAAAAAATTTAATTACATTCAAAAAATGATGCAAACATAAAGTAGACATATGGTGAATGTTAATTAATAACTACTTTATGAGGTATCACTATCCATCTTAAAAGCAGTAAAATCTATAAAATAGTGATTTAAAATAAAAACTAAAAAATTGGGATTTTTTTTAATAAATGAAGGTAAAACATATCTACTTAAAGTTACCTTTAACGTAAAGTACATTGTGTCATGAGAAAGCAATCTCAGAATCGCTTGGATAAATAAAAGCATTGCAAAGTTATTACAACATAGAGTGACACCTTAGATTTGCAAATATAGGCTTTGTCAGGAAGGTGAAAAAAGGCAGTGTCCTGAAGGGATTAATTCAGGGCTTGTATTGTAGCGTCGAAGATTCTACAGTCATTGGTCAGCTGACCAATGAATGAACAAAGAACCATAAAAACATCCCTGTGATGAATGGCATTAAGCGGGTTACCCGCACCTGTCGGTGAAGGGTCCCACCTGTGAGCTCCATGACAACGAAAAGGGTAAGTTTGTAGGAATTTTTATAAGCAAGTTTATAAAAGAAAATCTTTTTTATACAAGTTTTTTTTCACACTGTTGAGTTTAGGAGCATGTAAAAATTCACAGATTGACAAACTCTGCTTGTGGGATTATCTCCTGTTTCAGGTTTCGTATTCCTTTAACAACTTAGTGACCACTAATATGCTTCCTCTGCCTTCCCATGCACTTGAATGGGTCCACAATCCGTTCGCACTACAATTTTAAGTGCGGACGGATCACGGACCCATTCAAGTTGAATGGGTCTCAATCCCTCCTGGCTGCCGCATGGATATTGCCTGTGCTTTGGGGACCGCAAATTGCAGTCCCCATTTCACGGAATGGCTGCACAATGGCCGTGTGCATGCGGCCGAAGGCTATTAGGCCCTGCCAGAAGCTAGGGCTGTCAGTCTAAAATTATAAGCATAATGGACTTAGATAAGTAATGCAGTGTATTATGTGATCAAACGACCACAAGTAAAAAAAAAACATCAAAAGTCTATAAAAAATTATGTTTTTTAAAATAAAAAATAAATATTAAAAGCAGAGTAAAAAGCGATCAATAAGTACCCCAAAGAGATACCATTAAAAACTACAACTCGTTTGGCAAAAAAGCAAGCTATCCTACAGCTGTTGATGGAAAAATACAAAAAGTTATGGCTCTTGGAATGTGTCTATGAAAAAACTATAAAAATTGATGGTTCATTATAGCCCCAAACTGGCCTGTCATTATGGGGATTAAATCAGAAGTAACATAATGGTTTCACTTTTTATAGGCTGTTGACTGGAAAACGTTTTTTTTTTCCAAAAGTTGGAAAAAACATTTACCAATATAAAATAAGCCTAGAAATTCTATCCTTGCACAGTTGGTGAAAATAAATAATGCATTCATATCGTTCTTTAAGCCCCTAAGGATTAGAACTATATTGGAATTAGAATCAAATAAATATTGCTGTTTACTTTTCATTAATAAGTCATTTTTATGTTTTTCAGTCGATGAAATTAATTTCATCATGGTTTAAAAATGGAGAAAATAGTATAAAAATAAATTTTCAGTCTATTTGCCAAACATCATAAATAAATTATATCACACATAAATAACATACATTAATTGCACATGTTTATTGTAAGGTTGATATAAGCTTGATAAACTTTATTAACATTTTTATGACCCTTTTATTTATTTTTTTCACTTGTACATTTTTTTAAAATACTTTTATTGTATTATATGTTATATATTTAAAGTTATGTATGTAGCATATGCCCTAACATCTTACACATCCTGATGTGTTACTGCTTAAAAAATTAAATTCACACATACCTATATTGATAGGTAAGTATTAATACTAGTGTTGATCGAGCACCAAAGTGCTCGGGTGCTCGGACCGAACACCTCAGGATGTTCGAGTGCTCTACTGAGCACCCAAGCTCAATTAAAGTCAATGGGAGAACTTTAGCATTAAACCAGGCACCCCCTGCTCTGAAGAGGGATGGGTGTCTGGTTCATAAGAAAAGGTCAGAAATTGATGGAAACAACACTGGTTCGGGAACAGCATGAGGAGGATATCTGGATGCATCTTGGACTCCCAGGTCGCTGTTAGGAATGATGTCCGAGTAGTACGCCACTGTTACAGAAAGACAATAATACGCACAAAACCGAAGATAAAATAGATTTTTGTGAAAAAATTGTTAGGAAACATTCTTTCCTATATATTTACTTGTATATAAAGTACAAGTGCTGCAAAAAATTACACTGAAGAGGCACTCCGATGCAACTTATATATCACATAATGGAGGGCCTCATTCACATTGTGGCACAATTGTTCAGGTAGTCGGACTCCTAAACTCATGAAACCTATGCACTAAGCGAAAGGGCTGCCAAAAATTACAAGGAGCCAGTACTCCAATACACCCTTTGTTACATATAAAGGAAGGCATCATACACACCCTTTAAAAATAATGATTGATGGCCTGTTGGTGACCCTCAAAATCAATTGGAGCAAGGGGCTGCTTATCTGACCATCTAAAACATTAGGGGCAAGGGCCTGCTGCTGAGATGACCCTCTAAAACATTAGGGGTGAGGGACTGTAGGTGAGCTGACCCTATAAAATATTATAGGTAAGGGCCTGCAGGTGAGCTGACCCTGTAAAACATTATATGCGAGGGCCTTCAGGTGAGCTGACCCTGTAAAACAATATATGCGAGGGCCTGCAGGTTAGCTGACCCTGTAAAAGATTGTAGGTGAGGGCCTGCTGGTGAGCTGACCCTCTAAAAGGTTATAAATGAGGGCCTGCAGGTGAGCTGACCCTGAAAAACATTATATGCGAGGGACTGCAGGTGAGCTGAACCTGTAAAACATTATATGCGAGGGTCTACAGGTGACCTGACCCTGTAAAACATTGTAGGTGAGGGCCTACAGGTGAGCTGATGCTGTAAAACATTATATACGTGGGCCTGCAGGTGAGCTAACCCTGTAAAACATTGTAGTTGAGGGTCTGCTGCTGAGCTGACCATCGAAAAAATGATGTTTGAGGGCCTGCAGGTGAGGTGACCCTGTAAAAGATTGTAGGTAAAGGCCTTCAGATGAGCTTACCCTGTAAAACATTATATGCGAGGGCCAACAGGTGAGCTTACCCTGTAAAACATTATATGCGAGGACCTGCAGGTGAGCTGACCCTGTAGAAAATTGTAGGTGAGGGCCTGCAAGTGAGCTGACCCTGTAAAACATTATATGCGAGGGCCTGCAGGTGAACTGACCCTGTAAAACATTATATGCGAGGGTCTACAGGTGAGTTGACCCTGTAAAAGATTGTAAGTGAGGGCCTACAGGTGAGCTGACCCTGTAAAACATTATATGCGATGACCTATAGGTGAGCTGACCCTGTAAAAGATGGTAGGTGAAGGCCTGCAGGTGAACTGACACTGTAAAACATTATATGCGAGGGTCTACAGGTGAGCTGACCCTGTAAAAGATTGTAAGTGAGGGCCTGCAGGTGAGCTGACCCTGTAAAACATTATATGCGAGGACCTGCAGGTGAGCTGACCCTGTAAAAAATTGTACGTGAGGGCCTGCTGCTGAGATGACCCTGTGAAACATTGTATGCGAGGGCCTGCAGGTGAGCTGACCCTGTAAAACATTGTAGGTGAAGGCCTACTGATGAGCTGAACCTCTAAAAGGTTGTAGGTGAGGGCCTGCAAGTGAGCTGACCCTGTAAAACATTATATGCGAGGGCCTGCAGGTGAACTGACCCTGTAAAACATTATATGCGAGGGTCTACAGGTGAGTTGACCCTGTAAAAGATTGTAAGTGAGGGCCTACAGGTGAGCTGACCCTGTAAAACATTATATGCGATGACCTATAGGTGAGCTGACCCTATAAAAGATGGTAGGTGAAGGCCTGCAGGTGAACTGACACTGTAAAACATTATATGCGAGGGTCTACAGGTGAGCTGACCCTGTAAAAGATTGTAAGTGAGGGCCTGCAGGTGAGCTGACCCTGTAAAACATTATATGCGAGGACCTGCAGGTGAGCTAACCCTGTAAAAAATTGTAGGTGGGGGCCTGCAGGTGAGCTGACCCTGTAAAACATTGTATGTGAGGGCCTGCAGGTGAGCTGACCATGTAAAACATTGTAGGTGAAGGTCTGCTGGTGAGCTGAACCTCTAAAAGGTTTTAGGCGAGGGCCTGCAAGTGAGCTGACCCTGTAAAACAGTATATGCGAGGGCCTGCAGGTGAACTGACCCTGTAAAACATTATATGCGAGGGTCTACAGGTGAGCTGACCCTGTAAAAGATTGTAAGTGAGGGCCTGCAGGTGAGCTGACCCTGTAAAACATTATATGCGAGGACTTTTAGGTGAGCTGACCCTGTAAAAAATTGTACGTGGGGGCCTGCAGGTGAGCTGAACCTGTAAAAGATTGTAAGTGAGGGCATGCAAGTGAGCTGACCCTGTAAAACATTATATGCGAGGACCTGTAGGTGAGCTGACCCTGTAAAAAATTGTACGTGAGGGCCTGCAGGTGAGATGACCCTGTAAAACATTGTATGCGAGGGCCTGCAGGTGAGATGACCGTGTAAAACATTGTAGGCGAAGGCCTGCTGGTGAGCTGAACCTCTAAAAGGTTGTAGGTGACGGCCTGCAAGTGAGCTGACCCTGTAAAACATTATATGCGAGGGCCTGCAGGTGAACTGACCCTGTAAAACATTATGTGCGAGGGTCTACAGGTGAGCTGACCCTGTAAAAGATTGTAAGTGAGGGCCTGCAGGTGAGCTGACCCTGTAAAACATTATATGCGAGGACCTGTAGGTGAGCTGACCCTGTAAAAAATTGTACGTGAGGGCCTGCAGGTGAGATGACCCTGTAAAACATTGTATGCGAGGGCCTGCAGGTGAGATGACCGTGTAAAACATTGTAGGCGAAGGCCTGCTGGTGAGCTGAACCTCTAAAAGGTTATAGGTGACGGCCTGCAAGTGAGCTGACCCTGTAAAACATTATATGCGAGGGCCTACAGGTGAGCTGACCCTGTAAAACATTATATGCGAGGACCTGCAGGTGAGCTAACCCTGTAAAAAATTGTAGGTGAGGGCCTGCAGGTGAGCTGATCCTGTAAAACATTGTATGTGAGGGCCTGCAGGGGAGCTGACCATGTAAAACATTGTAGGTGAAGGCCTGCTGGTGAGCTGAACCTCTAAAAGGTTGTAGGAGAGGGCCTGCAAGTGAGCTGACCCTGTAAAACATTATATGCAAGGGCCTACAGGTGAACTGACCCTGTAAAACATTATATGCGAGGGTCTACAGGTGAGCTGACCTGACCCTGTAAAAGATTGTAAGTGAGGGCCTGCAGGTGAGCTGACCCTGTAAAAGATTATATTCGAGGGCCTGCTGGTGAGCTGACCCTGTAAAACATGTGCGAGAGCCTTTAGGAGAGCTGACCATGTAAAACATTGTAGGTAAGGGCTTGCAGGTAAGCTGACCCTGTAAACCATTGTAGGTTGAGGCCTGCAGATGAGATGAGCCTTTAAAACATTATATGTGAGGGTCTGTAGGTGAGGTAACCCTGTAAAACATTATATGCAACGGCCTGCAGGTGAGCTAACTCTGTAAAACACTGTAGGTGAGGGCCTGCAGGTAAGCTGACCCTGTAAAACATTATATGCGAGGGCTTGCAGGTGAGCTGAACCTGTAAAACATTATATGCAAGGGCCTGCAGGTGGGCTGACCCTGTAAAACATTATATGCGAGGGCATATATGCGAGGGCATTATATGCGACGAATAAGTGTTGATATGATGGAATTGAAGGAGGAGGGTGAGAAAAGGAAGATTCAACCATATAGCCTTTTTTGAGGTGGAAGGGGTGCTTGTGAATCCAGTATATTCAGTACATTATAAACATCATATTTAAAGTGCCTTTATGCTCATCAGCTTTCTCCTGGTGGAGTCGAGAAGTCAGGGTCAATCCAGGCCTTGTTCATTTTTATAAGAGTCAACCTGTCAGCATTTTCAGTTGACAGTTGGATACGCTTATCTGTTATAATGCCACCAGCAGCACTAAATACCCGTTCTGACAAAACGCTGGCGACAGGGCAGGCCAGCACCTTCAAGGCCAGCACCTTTAGTAGTTGTAAGGCACTGAGGGATCATTGAGGACGCTGACACAGTCTGCTATGTACTCCTTCACGATCTTCAAAAAAATGTCCCTCCTTGTGACACTAGGCGGCACATCAGGGTGAGGGTGCTGGCGGGGTGTCATGAAACTGTCCCCGGCTTTGGAGAGTGTTGCCCTGCCTCTGTTGAAACTTCTGTGTGTTCTACTTTTCTCTCCTCCTCGGTTGCCCAAGGAACTACGGACTCTGCAGCCAGCATTGTCAGATGGAAATTTTTGGAGCAATTTTTCAACAAGGACCTTCTGGTATTGCACCATTTTGCTCATCCTCTCCACCAGAGGCGTGAGAGATGAGAAGTTCTCTTTGTAGCGGGGGTCGAGAAGGGTGAACAACCAGTAATCTGTGTTGTCTAAAATGCGTATAACGCGCGGGTCGCTGGAAAGGCAGCCTAACATGAAGTCAGCCATGTGTGCCAGGGTCCCAACAGGCAAGACTTTGCTGTCATAATCAGGAGGATGACTCTCAATCTCCTCATCCTCTTCCTACTCTTCTGCCCAACCACGCAGAACAGATGGAATTAAACTTCCATGGGTATTACCCTCTGTAGCGAAGGCGACCGTCTCCTGCTCCTCCTCCTCCTCTTCATTGTCCAATTCGCACTTAGTAGACAAACTGAGGGTGGTCTGGCTATCACCCTGTGTAATGTCTTCCCCCATTTCCACCTCTTCCACATGCAAAGTGTGGTCCTTAATTGTGAGCAGCAAGTGTTTGAGTAGACACAGAATGGGATAGTTATGCTGATAATAGTGTTATCCCCACTCCCCAACTGTGTTGATTCCTTATAGTTTCTTAAAACCTCACAGAGGTCAGACATCCATGCCCACTCCTCGCTTCTGATTACCGGAAGCTGACTGAAAAGGCGACGACCATGTTGCAGCTGGTATTCCACTACTGCCCTCTGCTGCTTACAAAGCCTGGCCAACATGTGGAATGTCAAGTTCCAGCGCGTGCTCACGTTGCACAACAGCTGGTGAGCTGGCAATTTCCAGCGCTGCTGCAGTGTTGACAGACCAGCTGAAGCGGTCGATGACTTTGAGAAATCTGCATACACATGGCGCACCTTCACCAGTAGCTCAGGAAAATTGGGGTAGGTTTTGAGAAACCACTGAAGTGAGTGGTGTCCTGCGCCGCGCTGCAAACTGGCACATAAAGACTGGCATCGTGGATGATTTTTTTCTTGTGCTCTGGCTGCAGGCACAGTTTCAATGCGCCCAGGACCACGGCCTATGCGTGCACCATTAGCATCACGGACACTTCCCCGTCCCTTACTGTTCGCCTTCTTCATATCAAATGTTATATATGCTTGAAAGTATGTCACACGTACAGTAGAGTAGGATTTGGAAGTGTATGCGCAAACAAATTTAAAAAGGTATTTGGGATGTGGAAACGTCACAATGGAAATATTCTTCAGATAATGTCAATGCTGTCACCAGCGGCTAATAAAATATAACAGGGAATGTCACAGGTATTTGGGATAAGGAAACGTTTTATAGGAGAGGCACTACCGGTAATGTCTCTGTCTTCTACCCAAAAAGTACACTCAATGTCACACGTTACACTGGAGATGTGGCACTGGTTTATGTCACTGTCAGAAGCGGACACGTCTATTGAAAAAGTACAATGTATGTCACAGATAAATTTTTTCAGCGCACACATTATACTGGAGATTAGAGATGTCCTTGCGGTTCGCCCGGCGGTTGCTTCACGTCGAACTTTGTGTGTTAGCGATTCGACGAACATGCAAACATATGGTGATATTCACGCCCGCCATATTCTTTTACATTGTGAAGAACTTTGACCCATGACACATCCATCAGGTGGTACAGGACAGCAAATTGAGATGTTTCAGCACATGGACATATCCCCTACCTTATAAATAAACCTGATCTGGCCGCCATTTTACATTGAGTGTTTTGCCAGTGTAGGGAGAGGGGTGCGATATACTTATAATATACTTTTATAATGAGTCAAAAACACATAGATCTATATAGTGATCACCTGGAAGTCAAGGGCTTAGGGGCTAGGGGCTTACTGGGGCCATTTTTGTATAGGGTAAGGTTCTGGACGTCATCATCTAGCCCAGGGATAGATGTTTCTTGCTTTCCCTCCGGGATTCATCAATGTGCACTGGAACCCCCCGGATTGTGGTAGGACATATGGTTTCTGATTTGGTGCCGCCGAGCACTTGTTATTGCCTACTATGCTTTTTGCTTAACTTTAATAATTTAATTTATTTTCATTTTGAGGAATATCTTTTAGGGCTCATTCAGACGGCCGTATGCTGTCCGCAAAAATGCTGATCTGTTTTTTGAGGACAGTTCAGCATGTCCGTAAAAAAAGGATAGCATTTAGTATTTTTGCGGACCCATAGACTTCAATGGGGCCATGTTCTGATTTTCATGGACAAGTATAGGACATGTTTCATTTGCTTTGCGGAACCGTAGAATAGAAAAGGGGCCCATAGAAGTGAATGGGTCAGCATCTAATCCGCAAAAAATCGAATCCGCATTTTTAAGGATAGCATACGGCCGTCTGAATGCCCTTAATAGTAACATTATTAAAGGTTACATTTTATCTTTATGTATATTCTAATGGAGTGCCTTCCTTGTACAATGTTATAATATACTTTCTAACATAGAAAGTATATTATAGTGCATTTGTATTGTGCGGCAGTTGTGTGCGGTTCTGCTGCGATACCGCAGGTATATAGAGAGACAAGCGTTATTGGAACAAAAAATTTCTACTGGTGTGATATAGCAGTTCCCCCCACCCCCCCAAAAAAGTGATTGAAGCAGGGGTGTTATATGCCAATAATATACTTTCTATATAGTGCATTTAGGTAGTACAGCATTTGTTTGTGGTTTTGCTGTGTTCCCTCTGCTACACACAGTGACAAACGCTTTTGGAAAAAATTATTATAACTGGATGGATATACCAGTCGCCCCCCAAAAAAACTAATAGAAGCGGGGTATTGCTGTAGTAGGTTGCGCCTATTTTGCGTATTTGCATATGCGAAAATTATATTGCCGATATTTTGCATTGAAAAAAATACTGAATGGAGATCGCAAATTCGAATAATACATCTGGTATGTCACTGTCCATGTTGTGGGACTATTTGTGCACTTCTAGTAATTATCTCTTGGCTGCAAATATGAGCTGAAGGTTTTTCAGGTTCGCCTGCCATTAAAATGAATTGGAACCGCCGCGAACTTGCAGTTCGCGAACATTTGATCGTGTTCGCGAACCGTCCCAGCAGATGTTCGGCAGCAGATGTTCGTCCATCACTACTGGTGATGTGGCACTGGTAATGTCACTGTCAGAAGCGGACCCCGTCTATTGAAAAAATAAACGGAATGTCACAGATAATTTTTTTCAGCGCACACGTTACACTGCAGATGTGGCGCAGCTAATGTCACTGTCAGAAGCGGACACCGTCTATTGAAATAGTAAACTGTATGTCACAGATAAATTTTTTCAGCGCACACATTACACTGGAGATATGGCGCTGCTAATGACACTGTCCGCAGCGGACACTGTCTACGGAAAAAGTACACTGGAAGTCACAGATATTTTTTGGATGCGCACACTTTACACTGGAGATGTGGCGCAGATAATGTCGCTGTCTGCAGCGGCCTAGCTATTGTACGCTATTTAGCGCAGGATGCGCTAAAAAATACATATTGATGCCACACACAATAGTCCTTAAAAGGACTTTTGGGTTTGTAAAGTTTTAGCTATTTAGCGCAGGTTGCGCCAAAAATAAATATTGCTTCTGCCACATACAATAGTCCTTAAAAGGACTTTTGGGTCTCTGAAAAGTTTTTCTAATAAAAATATCCCTATATCACTCCCTACACTGTCTGTCCCTTCCTCAGCACAGCTCTCCCTGACTAAGACTGAGCGGAACACTTGTCATCGGGTGCTATATAGCACCCGATGACAAGTTCCGGCCAGTCAATCACTGTAATGCCAGTATCCAACATGGCTACGGCAATACAGTGAGGGTAGTACTTACCTGCACGTTTATTGGCTGCGTAGCAGCCAAGAAACGTGCGGGGAGGAGACTCGAGCATTGCACTTGATCACATGCGGTATTCTCAATACCGCCATGTGCCGAGCATCGAGATGCTCGAGCCGAACTGATGTTCGTCTGAGCATGCTCGATCATCACTAATTAATACACATTTTCAGTATTTGTCAGAAATGCTGCTCTTTTAGAAGAGACAGAAAGAGAATTCTATTGAAAGTTATGTTTATTCTTGTTTCCTTCGTAAACGTTCTTGTGCAATACACCTTATTACCTTGAATGCAGAATGATTATACGATATGAAATGTCATAGCTTTATAGAAGACCTGTCACCTCTCCTGACATGTCTGTTTCAGTAACTACTTACATTACATTCCCCATGTAATAACAATTCTGGAGCATCTATTTCTACGACTCTATGATGTGTTATTCCTTTATTATTCCTACTAGAAGTTATGTATGAATTGCTACCAGTTTGCAGTAAAGGTCCATCTGAGTAATATCAGTTGGGGGGGGGGTTGTCCCTGTACAGTCTGAAACTGTCTGCACAGATTGGAAAGTGTCAGACTGTGCAGGACAACTCCCCAAATGGTAACACCCATCTGGATCACCCTCGTTGCAAACCTCTAGCAATTCATTCATAACTTCTAGCAAGAGTAGAGTCATAAGAATAGATGCTCCAGAATTGCTATTACAAGGGAAATGCAAGTAGTTATTAAAACCGACATGTCAGGAGAGGTGACAGGTCACCTTTAATTAAAGTCACAATAATTTGACCCAACTACATTTGTAAAGAAGTTTGTTCTCCAGTAAATGTCAGCCCTGAGGCAATAGATTCAAATTAGAAACTGGATCACTTCAACTTTTGCTTTGTTAAGGTCCTTTTACAAAAACTGATGATCAAGCCGATTATCGGGGGTGAGCATTTGTATAAATGCTGGTTCCCAATAATTGGCCTGTGTAAAAGGTGTCAGCAGAACATGATCACCAGATGAACTAACATTTGCCGGCACCCAATACACAGGCCAATTATTGGGAACCAGCAGCACGAATCCTAATTCCTGCGCAGCAGATCGTGTTGTCTAAATAGGGATCTGCTGCACAAGAACAAAGATTCCCCTTTGGGGACAAGTGATTACTGTAGAAATCACTTGTCCCCATATAAATGAAGCCCTTATCTCCACTGATTAGTGATGAGCAAGACCTGAATTTCAGGATAAATTCAATTTGTCGTCAAGCTGACTAGTGAATCGATTTAACCTAAAATAGTGTAAAAAAAAAAAAAAAAATAATACCTACCTGACCCATTTTCTCACGATGGGCCAGCCACGGCAATCTTGCTTGAAGATCTCTGCTGAATTTCAGTCCGCAGTGATGTATGACGTCACCACACCAGCCAGCGTGATTACATAATTTCGGGCCGAGCGAGATTTCGTGCGAGACCATCACGAGCAAATGTATCAGTTAAGTATTATTTTAACTGTTTAAAAAAATAAATAAAATAACACCAGATTATTGCTATCAGGCGCTGCGATCATGTAGTTGTCAATTTGCTGGTACTGGCACAGGGGGAGGCAAAGGAAAAAAGAGGGGAGGGATGGAGTTTAGAATAGATTGGAGGGGTGTGAGAGTGCTAGATGGGAGACCACAGAGAAAAATATTGCAGTAGTCCAGGCGGGAGATGATGAGGGCATGCAATAGCATTTTAGTTGATTCAGGGGTGAGGAGAAGATGTTCATCAGTTGGAAGTGGCAGGAGGAGGTGAGGGTTTTAAAGAGTTTCTGTCACCAGATTTAACTTTATTAAGCAAGTTGACATTAGCGATGTGCTAATGTCAGCTAAACCTAACTAGCCTATGCCTACTTTTATCTATGCCCCCATTACGCCAGAAATTGAACTTTTATAATATGCAAATTAGCCTCTAGGAGCAGGAGGGCCGTTGTTCTTGCTCCTAGAGACTCCGTTCTCCCACCTTTGTGGATTAGATTTCTGGTGTAACGGGGGCATACATAAAAGTAGGAATAGGCTAGTTAGGTTTAGCTGACATTAGCACGTTGCTAATGTCAGCTAGCTTAATAGGGTTAAATCTGGTGACAGAATCCCTTTAATGTGTGGCTTGAAGAACAGGGCAGAAGCAAATGTTATCTTCAGGCAGAGGACCTCTGAGACTGGAGAAAGCATGGTGCTGTGAATATCCAACATATCCTATTGATATGCCATGAGGAAATATCTTTAGAAACTTTCAAGTCCTTTTTACACTCATCTTTGCAAAGGCCACAAAATGTCTGATGAATGGTGACTGGAAGAGATGGCAAATATCCAGTATGGCTTTACTGGTTAGCCAGCAGCATTTTGTCCATAACCTTGATGGACATTTTCCATACAAGCTAACGCAATAACCATTCTCTCTCCATTACTGAACCTGCATTATCCCTCTTCTTTTATCCCTACTCAATCTTATTAAGGAGCCTGTTTTTTCTCCATTATAAGGGTATTTTCTCTCTATTTGCACAATGCAAACATCTGGCTGGGAGTTATTATCGGAAGAATCTTATTATTTCCAAGCTCTATTGGAATATTACTAACTCAGTGCCCTTCAGGCAACACGATGATCTGTGATTGACATGATATAATCTCTTATATCCTATACCATTAATAAAAGTGTGATGTATGCTCGGTGTTATCGCAGTCACTCTAAGATGAGGTCATGAATAGAAGGGACAGCAGGAAACATGAATTAACCAGAGATGTTTTCCATATTTCACAAGACTGACTGCCTACGGATATAGATGAGACTTTTACTGCATACATGTATGTGTTACAAAATATACCAAAACAGTTGTAGTCCATGTATTATTAATGTATTTCTATCCTTGAGGTTGTACAACAGATATACAGCCTGGTACCATTTAACTCTTAGGGGACTATAAGTCCCAATGTACCCCAGCTGTTATGACTGGTAAACAATAATGTATTGTATGTAGAGCTCAGTTACAAACTAAAGCAAAGTGATATGTTTAGACTAGTTCAACTTCAGATAACTTTTTAATTCAAACCAACCTTAGCAGTAGATTTACTGTAAAAGACTTAAAGGGAATGTGTTAGAAAATGAATATTCTTCATAGCCAGCTCACCGATATGCTCAAAAGATCCCTACTACTCGGAAACCGCTTGTGAGCGAAACACGCTATACAAAAGGAAGTGTCTTGAGAATCTTAAGAATCCTACATGTTACATGTGTTTACACGTGTAGGATACTGTCGTGAACAAGGACACAATGTGTGTCTAAAACGTGTAAGCATAGTTTGCGACTGTATTTTGGCTACTGATACAGTTATGGATTTATGTCTGAATAAAGCCCCCATTTTAGGATCCTTAAGACTCTGAACATTTATTTTTATATATGTTATCAGAAAATGGCCTATTGTTTAAATTAAGTTTTTAACATACTTTTTCAAATAATTTTTGATAATGTTATTTTTAATTTTTCATGTCAATAGTTATCTATCTGTCTGTATCTATCTATCTATCTATCTATCTATCTAACTATCTATCTATCTATCTATCATCTTGTATCTATCTATCCATACATGGAAGCATAAAATCCTTTAGTTTTTAGCACTGGACACTAATTCTAATATTAAGCACCACTTCTTGGTTTGTACAGTTCAGTTCATAGCAGTCATTAGGATTAGAAAGAAAGATATCACCTATATATAGCTAAAACAGGATCCACCATTGACAATAGGAGATATCACAGCTTATCTGCTCCCTCCTGTCTTCTGCACGGGTGACAGAGCATGCCAAGAAAACTTTCTCGTAGAAGTTGAGTCTCCTCCTGTCCATTGTGTCTACAGTCATGTGAAAAAATTAGGACACCCTTTGAAAGCATGTGGTTTTTTGTAACATTTTTAATAAAAGGTTATTTCATCTCCGTTTCAACAATACAGAGAGATTAAAGTAATCCAACTAAACAAAGAAAACTGAAGAAAAGTCTTTTCCAGATCTTCTGTAAATGTCATTCTACAAAAATGCCTATTCTAACTGAGGAAAAAGATAGGACACCCTCACATGTATTCCCTCTTAAATTGGCTCAGATCTCACACAGGTATATCACACCAGGTGCACATAATTAGTAGATCGTTACTCTGCATGTTGAATGAGGCTTGCCCTATTTAAACCTCAGACATTTAGTTTGGTGTGCTCCTGACTGTTGAAGTGAGAGTGAGCACCATGGTGAGAGCAAAAGAGCTGTCAGAGGACTTCAGAAAAAAGATTGTAGCAGCCTATGAGTCTGGGAAGGGATTTAAAAAGATCTCAAAAGATTTTGAAATCAGCCATTCCACTGTCCGGAAGATAGTCTACAAGTGGAGGGCTTTCAAAACAACTGCCAACATGCCCAGGACTGGTCGCCCCAGCAAGTTCACCCCAAGAGCAGACCGCAAGATGCTAAAAGAGGTCTCCAAAAACCCTAAAGTGTCATCTCGAGAACTACAGCAGGCTCTGGCTACTGTTGATGTAGAAGTACATGCCTCTACAATCAGAAAGAGACTGTACAAGTTTAACTTGCATGGGAGGTGTGCAAGGAGGAAACCTTTGCTTTCCAAGAGAAACATCGAGGCCAGACTGACATTTGCCAGAGATAAAGTTGACAAAGACCAGGACTTCTGGAATAATGTTCTTTGGACAGATGAGTCCAAAATTGAATTATTTGGACACAACAGCAGAGGACATGTTTGGCGTAAACCAAACACAGCATTCCAAGAAAAGAACCTCATACCAACTGTGAAGCATGGAGGTGGAAGTGTCATGGTTTGGGGCTGCTTTGCTGCAGCAGGACCTGGTCAGCTCACCATCATAGAATCCACGATGAATTCTACTGTGTATCAGAAGGTGCTTGAAGAACATGTGAGACCATCAGTTAGAAAATTAAAGCTGAAGCGGAACTGGACCATGCAACATGACAATGACCCAAAACATACTAGTAAATCAACCAAAGATTGGCTGAAAAAGAAGAAATGGAGAGTCCTGGAATGGCCAAGTCAAAGTCCAGATTTGAATCCCATTGAGATGCTGTGGGGTGACTTGAAAAGGGCTGTACGTGCAAGAAACCCCTCAAACATCTCACAGCTGAAAAAGTTCTGCATTGAGGAGTGGGGTAAAATTTCCTCAGACCGATGTCGAAGACTGGTAGATGGCTACAAGAACCGTCTCACTGCAGTTATTTCAGCCAAAGGAGGTAACACTCGCTATTAGGGGCAAGGGTGTCCTATCTTTTTCCTCAGTTAGAATAGGCATTTTTGTAGAATGACATTTACAGAAGATCTTGAAAAGACTTTTCTTCAGTTTTCTTTGTTTAGTCGGATTACTTTAATCTCTCTGTATTGTTGAAACGGAGATGAAATAACCTTTTATTAAAAATGTTACAAAAAACCACATGCTTTCAAAGGGTGTCCTAATATTTTCACATGACTGTATGTCTTATGGTGGCTTCAGTAAAGCATATATCTAAATGCTGTTTAGAACTGCTCAGCCAAGATGGCCGGCCCTATAATCATGTTCCTGAAATAAAATAAAATAAATCTGAAAATAAAAAAGATCAGAAATAAGGATATGTGTCACTATCTAGTTTTTAACTGGCAGAATACAGCTATTCCTCTCAACTCCCATACACAGTCAGTTTGGCTGAGCATGCATGTGTCTCCAATGTGGAGAGGGAAGTAAGCTGCAGACAGACATGACTGGTGGCGGTTTAGCTCTCCTTAGAACAAAACGATCTGCATTGAAATCTAACAAGCCAATCCTTTTTTTCTCTTGAAATCATCTGTCAGGGAGAACCAGGAGGCTACAGGACATAAAAGAGAGTGAGGCAAAATTTGCAACTTTGGACGAATTTCCGTTTCTTGTATGGGAGGGGGGGGGGGGGTGCTTAAGTCATAGTAAAATTGTTAGCTGATAAAGAAGAACGGTAGGGATAAAGAGGAGCTGTCACCTCTCCTGACATGTCTGTCTTAAAACTATTAACATTCCCCATGTAATAACAATTCTGGAATATCTATTCCCATATCTCTATGTTGTGCCATTCTTTAATTATTTCTACTAGAAGTTATGAATGAATTACTACTACTACTACTAGCAGTTTGCAATAAGGGTCTAGCTGAGTTTTAACGGTTAGGGGTGTGTCCTTGCATAGTCTAATATTATCCAATCAGTGCTACAAATGTCAGACTATGCAGAGACACATCCCCAACTGGTAAAACCCATGTGGACCTTCACTGCAAACTGCTAGCAATTCATTCATAACTTCTAGCAGGAATTGTAAAGGAATAGAACAGTGATAGGCAAACTGCGGCTCTCCAGCTGTTGCAAAACTACAACTCCCACCATGCCCTGCTGTAGGCTCAAAGCTGTAGGCAGTCTTTGCATGCTGGGAGTTGGAGAGCCGCAGTTTGCCTATCACTGGAGTAGAACAACATAGAGTCATAAGAATAGATGCTCCAGAACTGTTATTACATGGGGAATGCCAGTAGTTACTAATACAGAAGAGGTCAGGTGAGGTGACAGGTCCTCTTAAAGGGTAAAAAAAAGCATTAGGTTTATTCACCATTTACACATTTTTTAGCTACAGTGAAAAAACAATTTATACAGGTGCAAAGTTCTCAGAAGAAATAGGAAGAGATCATTTATAGGCACTTACAGTAACTCAAACATTGTTTCACACTTGAATAACGACAAGAGGGAGCCATAAAACCCATACGTTCGTAATACGACAGGTATTTAAAGTACTCTTCACATATCTTACTATGAAAGATATAAAAATAAGGTAAGTGCATACAAATCACATTGAAAGATGAAATTATTAAGTGAAGTAGTCAATTTTTTATATATGTACGCAAGTAAGCAGTGTCCTGTTTGTGGCTGTGATTTTTATTATTTCATTGTATTATTGTTGATTTTATTAATTGCACATAGTTTAGTTTTTATGTACATTATTAAAGAGTTGCTGTCGCCTCTCCTGACATTTCTATATTAGTAACTACGTGTACTCCCCATGTCATAACAATTCCAGAGCATCTGTTCTTATGACTCTATGTTGTGCCATTTCTTTATTATTCCTTCTAGAAGTTAAAAATGAATTGCTAGCTAGTTTGCAGTGAAGGTCCAGATGAGTGTTGTCAGTTGAGGGTGTGTCCCTGGGCCAAATCAAACAAATGATTAATAAAATATTATACTTGGTCATTTATTTATCAAGGGAAATTATTCAATATCACATGTTTGCGAGGGACAGAAGTATGTGAACCTTTAGGATTAGCAGATAATTTGAAGGTGGAATTAGAGTCAGGTGTTTTCAATCAGTTGGATGACTATGAGATGTGAGTGGGCAACTTGTTTTATTTAAAGAACAGGGATCTATTAAAGTATCATGGAAGATTTCTGAGGCTCTCAGAAAAAGGGTTGTTGATGCTCACCAGGCTGGAAAAGGCTACAAAATCTCTAAAGAGTCTTGACTCCACCAAGCTATTTTGTATGTAGAAATGAGCTAATGTGCAGGACGAATCAACACTTAGGCCCCTTTCACACGGGCGTTGCGGGAAAATGTGCGGGTGCGTTGCAAGAACACCTGCAATTTTTCTGCGCGAGTGCAAAACATTGTAATGCGTTTTGCACTCGAGTGAAAAAAAATCGCGCATGTTTGGTACCCAAACCCGAACTTCTTCACAGAAGTTCGGGTCTGGGATTGGTGTTCTGTAGATTGTATTATTTTCCCTTATAACATGGTTATAAGGGAAAATAATAGCATTCTGAATACAGAATGCATAGTAAAATAGCGCTGGAGGGGTTAAAAAAATAAAAAAATAATTAACTCACCTTAGTCCACTTGTTCGCGTAGCCCGGCATCTCCTTCTGTCTCCTTTGCTGAACAGGACCTGGGATGAGCATTCATTACATGAACAGGACCTGTGATGACGTCACTCCGGTCATCACATGGTCCGTCACATTATCTTTTACCATGGTGATGGATTATGTGATGGAACATGTGATGACCGGAGTGACGTCATCACAGGTCCTGTTCATGTAATGAATGCTCACCCCAGGTCCTGTTCAGCAAAGGAGACAGAAGGAGATGCCGGGCTACGCGAACAAGTGGACTAAGGTGAGTTAAATAATAATAATTATTTTTTTAACCCCCCCAGCGCTATTTTACTATGCATTCTGTATTCAGAATGCTATTATTTTCCCTTATAACCATGTTATAAGGGAAAATAATAATTATCGGGTCTCCATCCCAATCGTCTCCTAGCAACCGTGCATGAAAATCGCACCGCATTCGCACTTGCTTGTGGATGCTTGCGATTTTCACACAACCCCACTCACTTCTATGGGGCCTGCATTGCGTGGATTATCGCACCACAACGCACAAAGAGGAGCATGCTGCGATTTTCACGCAACGCATAAGTGATACGTGAAAATCACCGCTCATGTGAACAGCCCCATAGAAATGAATGGGTCGGTATTCAGTGCGGGTGCAATTGCATCCGCGCGGAATACTCGCCCGTGTGAAAGGGGCCTTACTGAAAAAGTTTTGTTGCAGTTATTGCTGCACAAGGGGGTCACGCTATGTGCTGAAAGCAAAGGTTCACATACTTTTGCCACCCACAGACACGATACTGGATAATTTTCTTCAATAAGTAAATGACCAAATCTAAGATTTTTGACTTATTTGATTTGGTTATCATTATCTACTTTTTAGAATTTGTGTGAAAAAAGGATGCAGTTTAATTCCCATTTATGCAGAATATAGAAGGTTCTGAAGGGTTTACAAATTTTGAAGCACCACTTTACTTGTTTAGCTGCATTCTATTGAAATGTAGTCAGTGGACTAGATATCAGCAGAACATACTAAGGCACAGTGGCTGCAGCAGTCGATCATGCCCATAAGCCTGGGGGGACAACAGGTCTTTTTACCACACTATTTCCTTGATCTCCTTTCTGATTTCCTTTGATGCCTAGGATTCAAAGTTTTGTAAATTTGAGACCCTGGAGTGGAGGAACCAAGGGAAGAAGATTTATGAAGCTGGACATACCCCACTGTCAGAAAGGAGATCATTAACTGTTCAATGCCAAATGTTGGTCAGTATATAGTCAGTATATAGTAAAGAAAGGAAAGCTGTGGAGAACATTGAAGACTGGCGGCTGAAAGACTTACAATTGTCTAATAGTGCATGTCTATATGGAAGAGACTACTGAGCTGTACATGATATTGTACTCTACCCCTATCTTTGCGTGGTGGTGGTGGTATGTTGGGGTATCCACTAATGTAAGACCCATATTAGAACCTACAGTCTAAGTAGATTAAAGTAGAATATTCATGCACTGGATGACATATATAGAACTTCACAAAAAAGCACAATATTGCATAAAACCCCTAATTGACAAACACCTTAGATGCTGTGGTCACTATTTAGAAAGCAGGCGACTCCAATTAGAGAAGATGTACCTGTACAGTATCACTAGCTGCTAGTGCTTCATCAATAGGTCACTCAAGGGACCCAGCAATGCTGCTAAAAAGGTATGCACAGGCTGCAGCTGGCAAGCATGATGAGAACTTGTGCTGGGGGTCCAAGCTAAACTTTTGCACCAAGCCCATAAGCCCTTAGTTACACCCCGGCTAGGGCAATGAATCCATCACAGACTTGAATGTTGGTATAAGGGCTCACATATGGCCATAGACCTGTGGATCCATAAAACTGCAATATATATATATAGCTCTGTACTGTACTTTTGTGTTACTCTGATTTTAGAAAGTTTTTTTAAGGATTCCATGGCAATCTGAAAGAAAAGAAAATCACGGTTAACTCTATGGCATGCACATTACAGAGGTATTCTCATCTAGAAGCATTCCTTCAGAAGGACAGGGGCAAAGCGAGGAGGGGAAGGTAGGATATATGCACTGGGTGATAGGTTCAAGGGGGCTGGGTGCTTCTTTAGCCTGGGTATTTAGGACACACGGCTAGTGTAGGAAACTAAATCATCACCCTGGGTGAAGGAATCTTTACCTGTGACTTGGTAGAGAAGAATAGAGCACCATATTGAGTACATCTGTGGGCTGATCATACATGGTCTTGCCATTTCCATAAGAACTTACATAGTTAATTTGTGATGCCCCAGCCAATAGGTTTGTCAGTACTTTTTTCCACATCACAATAATTTCTACAATAAAGCAGGACTGGACTGGGAACTTAAATTGTCCCTGGGAAAAAAAAATATTAAATTGTAGGTGGGTTCAATTTGACAGAAGGAGGCACAACACAAGTAGGCAGGTCCGACATATGTAGGCAGGGACAACTGAAGAAGGCTTGGTTAGCAATAACATAGGGCAGAACAAAAAAACGTCCTAGCAGAAATAAATACCGCAGTGCCACACAATATACTGCTACCTGCACAACAGTATTCAATCTGTATCACCATCCTGAGGACAGTGATACAGTTGAACTCAGGAGAGCACCTGTGGTCTGTGGCGTCACATAGGAGATGATCAGAGCATAATGTACTATGGGGGCAGTAAGGAGGGCTTGGTGAGCTCCAATAGGCATTGGCCCACCAGAAAGTTCCCTGCGGGGTCTATGGCCAGTCTGCTTTTGTTTACTGTAGTCTTGCCCCAAAATTTTAACTTCCCCCAAAAATGTATATAATCGGCTCTAGTATGTATCCATGAGATTGTGATCCCCACTGGTTACAGGGAGTATAGTGAATGGATATTTCCACTGTACGGCACAGCTGAATATGTTGGTGCTATATAAATAACTGGATATAAAATCCCATCCGGTCTGAACCTATTGTAGATAATACAATCTAAAATATATTTACAGTTCTCTGCTTATTTCATTTTGATCGATATGTATTTGAATTTCATATCCTGTAATGACATCAACCTATTTAACCACATGTGCATAATATTATTTGTAAGGAGTTTAACACACAAAGTAATAACCTCGTTACTGAAATGAATCTTCGATGCTATGATTCATCGTAACAAGATTTCTACTAACTGCTTTCGAAAGGGAAAAAAAAATGAAAACTTCAATTGGCTTACAGAATTTTATGATGCATCAAGTCCTAAAATGCTGACGCGTGTAATAAATTGGTAGATTATTTCATAGTGATTGAAAATTAGTTAAATGTCTTAACTCAAAAATCTATGCCAGAAAAGCCATTATTACACCAATACCTTGATCTATAGCATACTCTCCACAAAACGAATATGAATGTGCCCGTGTTTTACTTATCTAGTAATACCGAAAGAGCTTTAAATAGTTTATCAATACTTGTTTAAATAAGAGACATAAATCTGCATAATTAGATTTTGTTTAATGCTGGAAGTTATGGCTGTATTTGATCTTGGGAAAAAGCTCTCTACAGCGGAATAGAGGAAAATGATAGACAGATATGAACTGTGAAAATATGATATATATATCCTGTTTTCCTCCCACACTCCAAAGACATACTCATAGGGAACTTAGAATATAGGAGCGGTATATAAGTGAGTGAAATAAACAAACAAATAAAATAAAGAATGATATACAGTATATATATATATATATATATATATATACACTACGTGCAGAACTATTAGGCAAATGAGTATTTTGACCACATCATCCTCTTTATGCATGTTGTCTTACTCCAAGCTGTATAGGCTCGAAAGCCTACTACCAATTAAGCATATTAGGTGATGTGCATCTCTGTAATGAGAAGGGGTGTGGTCTAATGACATCAACACCCTATATCAGGTGTGCATAATTATTAGGCAACTTCCTTTCCTTTGGCAAAATGGGTCAAAAGAAGGACTTGACAGGCTCAGAAAAGTCAAAAATAGTGAGATATCTTGCAGAGGGATGCAGCACTCTTAAAATTGCAAAGCTTCTGAAGCGTGATCATCGAACAATCAAGCGTTTCATTCAAAATAGTGAACAGGGTCGCAAGAAAAGTGTGGAAAAACCAAGGCGCAAAATAACTGCCCATGAACTGAGAAAAGTCAAGCGTGCAGCTGCCAAGATGCCACTTGCCACCAGTTTGGCCATATTTCAGAGCTGCAACATCACTGGAGTGCCCAAAAGCACAAGGTGTGCAATACTCAGAGACATGGCCAAGGTAAGAAAGGCTGAAAGACGACCACCACTGAACAAGACACACAAGCTGAAACGTCAAGACTGGGCCAAGAAATATCTCAAGACTGATTTTTCTAAGGTTTTATGGACTGATGAAATGAGAGTGAGTCTTGATGGGCCAGATGGCTGGATTGGTAAAGGGCAGAGAGCTCCAGTCCGACTCAGACGCCAGCAAGGTGGAGGTGGAGTACTGGTTTGGGCTGGTATCATCAAAGATTTGCTTGTGGGGCCTTTTTGGGTTGAGGATGGAGTCAAGCTCAACTCCCAGTCCTACTGCCAGTTTCTGGAAGACACCTTCTTCAAGCAGTGGTACAGGAAGAAGTCTGCAAGGTAAGAAAAACATGATTTTCATGCAGGACAATGCTCCATCACACGCGTCCAAGTACTCCACAACGTGGCTGGCAAGAAAGGGTATAAAAGAAGAAAATCTAATGACATGGCCTCCTTGTTCACCTGATCTGAACCCCTTTGAGAACCTGTGGTCCATCATCAAATGTGAGATTTACAAGGAGGGAAAACAGTACACCTCTCTGAACAGTGTCTGGGAGGCTGTGGTTGCTGCTGCACGCAATGTTGATGGTGAACAGATCAAAACACTGACAGAATCCATGGATGGCAGGCTTTTGAGTGTCCTTGCAAAGAAAGGTGGCTATATTGGTCACTGATTTGTTTTTGTTTTGTTTTTGAATGTCAGAAATGTATATTTGTGAATGTTGAGATGTTATATTGGTTTCACTGGTAAAAATAAATAATTGAAATGGGTATATATTTGTTTTTTGTTAAGTTGCCTAATAATTATGTACAGTAATAGTCACCTGCACACACAGATATCCCCCTAAAATAGCTAAAACTAAAAACAAACTAAAAACTACTTCCAAAAATATTCAGCTTTGATATTAATGAGTTTTTTGGGTTCATTGAGAACATGGTTGTTGTTCAATAATAAAATTAATCCTCAAAAATACAACTTGCCTAATAATTCTGCACTCCCTGTATATACCTAAACTTTTTACTGAGAAGGGACACAGCGAACAGAATCTAAAGTTCACGATCTTGGATCAGGTCCCTATGCCTAAGGGCTCATGCACAGGACCATAGTCTGTTTTGGATACTGGACGTGTGTGTCCCACATTTTGTGGAACGGAATGTCCTGGCCTCTATAGAACAGTCCTATTCTTGTCCGTAAAACGGACAAGTATAGGACATGTTCTTTTTTTTTTTTTGCACAGAACGGATGTACGGATGTAGACAGCACACGTGTGCTGTCCGCATCTTTTGCAGCCCCATTGAAGTCAATGGGTATGCATCCAACCCGCAAAAAATTAAGATCAGATGTGGACAAAAGCATGAGCCCTAAGAGAGGGATTAGCATGGATCCCTTATCTTAATACTGTATTAAAACCTAATGGTTTAAATGCGGATTTTAAGGTAATGATGGGAATGTATAGGTGGGGTTTGCCCCTAATGTACCGTATACGCTGCTTTTTTTTTTGGCTAGAGTTGAGCAAATTTTTAAAAAATCTGATCCGAATTTATTTGCGGCGAGTTGCATAAAAAAAGTCTATTTCCTGGCTGCAGAGAGCCTTTATAGTGGTGTAGAACAGTGTTTCCCAACCATTGTGCCTCCAGCTGTTGCAAAACTACAACTCCCAGCATGCCCAGACAGCCTTTGGCTGTGCGGGCATGCTGGGAGGTGTAGTTTTGCAACAGCTGGAGGCACACTGATTGGAAAACACTGGTGTAGAACACTGTGCCTTGCAGTAAAACGCTTAGGGAGTCTGTTTTGGTAGTGAAATAATACTGTGAGTCCGTATGACATGCAGATGACAGGCATTTTAGAATCACTGCACACTACACTTATTTGGGCAGTGACGGGGCCAAAACTGACCAAATAACTCAAGTATGAACTCAAGAAGAAGCGCACTCCTTTTACACCGTCATCAGCTGATTCCATATAGATGTCTACAGAACCTGTTCTGTTACACGGTTATACAAGTAGAGCCCCCCCGACAGAGTGGAGAGGGTGTCAGCAATAAGTTTGTGTTGACGTCACTGATTATTTTGCCCTTCCTCTGATCCGCCAGAACAATAACCCCAAAAAAACGGAAAATGTCTGTGGAGCAAACAAGGTACAGACGAGAAGGACAGACAGCCACCTTCGGCTGAGGTGGTGGAGCCTTGACTGCCTGAAATCTGGTGCTTGTTACTGGGTGAAGCAGTGGTTGCTGCCGCAGGCTGGACCACCACATCGGAGCTACGGTTCTCCCAGGCCACTTTATGGTGACGCTGCATTTGTTGACGCAGGGCTGTGGCCATGCTTCACCTTCTGTCCACAGATTCTACCTATGGCCATGTTCACCTCCTCCGGCGGCTTAACCAAAAACTGCCACACCACCGAGTAGGTGATTTTACCCCCAACACTACGCACAGACTATTTATAAATAAAAAATAAGCCTCAAAAAAGTAAGTTGCTTAGTGGCGTCGCAAGTCCCAATGGTGAAGTGGGTACAGTTCACACAGGTGAAAGCGTTTCATTTGGTTGGACCGCGCTGCCTCAGAAGTCACAGGAAATCCACAATCGAAGCCAGCAAAATAATCACGGACATGGGGAAGCAAACAGGCCAGTCAAAGCCTCTCCTCCTCTCCTTTCCAAGCTTCTATGGAACACCAAAAATTGTATCCAATAGTGAAGTACTGTCATGCAAATTGTAGTAAAAATGGTTTTATTATACTCACAATGTACAAGTATATACGAGCAGTATACAATGGATCAAGGGTAAATGATCTATTGATCCATTGTATACTGCTCGTATATACTTGTACATTGTGAGTATAATAAAACCATTTTTACTACAATTTGCATGACATTTGCTGCCACCCTCTTCTCCCAATGATGAAGCTCCTTCGTCAGAGGGGGTGAAGACGTAATGACATACAGGGAGTGCAGAATTTTTAGGCAAGTTGTATTTTTGAGGATTAATTTTATTATTGAACAACAACCATGTTCTCAATGAACCCAAAAAACTCATTAATATCAAAGCTGAATTTTTTTGGGAGTAGTTTTTAGTTTGTTTTTAGTTTTATCTATTTTAGGGGGATATCTGTGTGAGCAGGTGACTATTACTGCGCATAATTATTAGGCAACTTAACAAAAAACAAATATATACCCATTTCAATTATTTATTTTTACCAGTGAAACCAATATAACATATCAACATTCACAAATATTCATTTCTGACATTCAAAAACAAAACAAAAACAAATCAGTGACCAATACAGCCACCTTTCTTTGCAAGGACACTCAAAAGCCTGCCATCCATGGATTCTGTCAGTGTTTTGATCTGTTCACCATCAACATTGCGTGCAGCAGCAACCACAGCCTCCCAGACACTGTTCAGAGAGGTTTTCCCTCCTTGTAAATCTCACATTTGATGATGGACCACAGGTTCTCAATGGGGTTCAGATCAGGTGAACAAGGAGGCCATGTCATTAGATTTTCTTCTTTTATACCCTTTCTTGCCAGCCACGCTGTGGAGTACTTGGAAGCGTGTGATGGAGCATTGTCCTGCATGAAAATCATGTTTTTCTTGAAGGATGCAGACTTCTTCCTGTACCACTGCTTGAAGAAGGTGTCTTCCAGAAACTGGCAGTAGGACTGGGAGTTGAGCTTGACTCCATCCTCAACCCGAAAAGGCCCCACAAGCTCATCTTTGATAATACCAGCCCAAACCAGTACTCCACCTCCACCTTGCTGGCGTCTGAGTCGGACTGGAGCTCTCTGCCCTTTACCAATCCAGCCACGGGCCCATCCATCTGGCCCATCAAGACTCACTCTCATTTCATCAGTCCATAAAACCTTAGAAAAATCAGTCTTGAGATATTTCTTGGCCCAGTCTTGACGTTTCAGCTTGTGTGTCTTGTTCAGTGGTGGTCGTCTTTCAGCCTTTCTTACCTTGGCCATGTCTCTGAGTATTGCACACCTTGTGCTTTTGGGCACTCCATTGATGTTGCAGCTCTGAAATATGGCCAAACTGGTGGCAAGTGGCATCTTGGCAGCTGCACGCTTGACTTTTCTCAGTTCATGGGCAGTTATTTTGCGCCTTGGTTTTCCACACGCTTCTTACGACCCTGTTGACTATTTTGAATGAAACGCTTGATTGTTCGATGATCACGCTTCAGAAGCTTTGCAATTTTAAGAGTGCTGCATCCCTCTGCAAGATATCTCACTATTTTTGACTTTTCTGAGCCTGTCAAGTCCTTCTTTTGACCCATTTTGCCAAAGGAAAGGAAGTTGCCTAATAATTATGCACACCTGATATAGGGTGTTGATGTCATTAGACCACACCCCTTCTCATTACAGAGATGCACATTCCACATTTAACTACTGAGGAAGGAACTTGGTTCCGAAACGCGTCTAGTGTGGATTAGACCAAGGCAAGGCTACTGGTGCGGTTTTTATTCTGCAAAAAAAGGACTTTTTCAATTATTGGAAGAAACCCTATACCACCGTCCATTTGTGTATCAACTCTGCCGAACAAAACCAAACAAAGCACAAAGTAAACTCTGCTATACTAAGTTCTGGTAATCTGACGGGCTCAAGCAACTAACAACTCAGCTGCATCAGCTTCCGACAACTCAGCTGTATCAGCTTCCGTCCAACCCGACGGCTCCAAGCACCTACGTCATCAACCAGCGAACTACCATCCAGCTGGTCACGTGTGACGCTGTGAGAACGGGTCGGAAGCCCGCTCCGAAAGAGGAGAGAGTGAGCGCCATAGATTGAAAGTGGTGTAATCACCCCCGTCAAACGGCACCTAAGTACAGAGCTTACCGCAGCAAGGACAATCTTTGAACCTGTCCGGTTCCAACAACTGGTAAATCGGCATACAAGTTTATGGACATTTCTAGTGGTTTAACTGAATGTTTTTTGCAGTCCCAGTATAGCTATAAGGTTCTATTCATTTGTTTGGAGTACTCCAGCCTGTATAGGTTTGTGCGTGAGCTCCGCACTATCTATATCTATACAATATACACATTTATGTATTTATGCTGACATGTTGACATCTAAGTTAGTTGTGTTTTATATTTGGTGGGTCAATAAATACATTTTATTTGATGCAAAAATACTGTGAGCCAGCCTATATTATTATTTGAATTTAAGTTTAGTTTCTTATAATTTCAATCAAGTTTTGGTTCAATTTAATATTTAAAATTTAGTTTAACAGATTGAAGATTGGGGACAATTCGATCTGATAATTGGCGGCAGTCCTTGTAATGGCTTATCTGTGTTTAACAGGCACTGGAAAGGCCTTTATGGGGGCAGTGGACAACTGTTTTTTGACTTTCCACGATTACTTAATAAAGTGTTGCCTAAGACAGGAGAAAATTGGGCAGACTAGATGGGCCAAATGGTTCTTATCTGCCGACACATTCTATGTTTCTATGTTTCTATAAAATCGGCCAGTCTTTTGGTTATTCGAGAACGTGGTTGTGATGGAAAAAGCATTCCAAATAACAATTTCTCTCCACCTGGAGATGAATCCTGTCAAGATTGATGCAAGTGCGGTATCGGCTACTCATCGAGGCAGATATTCTGGGGGAACCTGCCCGGCATGATGAGGCCTCTAGTAGCTACAGACAACGAGAAGACAAAACCTCAAGATTGCTTGCAGCCTGGAAGAGTCGCAAAGTTCATCAAGATTCAAACCATAACTTCCAGCCCCTGGTCTCTTCATCAGGGAAAAAAATCACGAGTTCCCAGTCATCATTAATGGGAAGGAGGACATCCTGTGGTGCACAGGGATGGAGAGGGTCTTCGGATTGCCCCCGCACTATATGGATGTCTCAGAAATGAACCGCTGCTCCCGACAGAAGCTCATTATTATATAAAGAAAAAAACATGAAGCCCCTTTGTCACCCAGCTCCCAAGTGCAATCAGCTACATAATCATCATCGAGTACTTTCTGCACGTCAATGATGTCCTCCTCTACAGTCTCTGGGTCAGGAGCCTGACTGCTCGCAACACCAGCTCTCCTCATCACTACTTGCCCGCCTAGTGGAGGAAGCGGCGGATGTCTCCTCCACTTCTTGGCTGGCCAGTAGCTGCTGACTGTCTTCTATTAGCTCATCCTCACTGTATAGTGGAGCTGAGCCCACAGCATACAATACTTCTTTGGCTCTGGGAACAGAAAAGTACTGAGGCAAGTTGAGGCCAGGCCATGCCAACTAAGGGGTTTTTCTTATAAACCTACTGACTCTTGGGTGGAGGTGTCTGATGTCACTTGCGACGAAGTCGAAGATAGAGTCAACCACTCAAGAACCGTTGGGTTGCTGGTCACGACATGACCGCTAGCTGACACTGGGAGCTCAAGCCTCTCGAAGTGACCTCTGCTGCCACGACCCCTTACTCTGCTGTGACCTCTGTCTGCACCAGAAACATTTACGCCCCTGTGCAGGGCCTAGCACTTCTCTGTCTGACATACTGTTAGATCAAATAAAAAAAATAAAAAAATGGGAAATTAAAACTCCACCAAAAAGTCTGTAATTATCTCACTTCACCACACAACGGCTAATACGCCCTTTTTCCCCCACTAATAAACGCCACAAAAAGTTCTAGAACAGATAACTGCACCGCTGAGCGGACTTTTTTTTCTTTTTCCACTAATACACGCCACAAAAGGCTTTAGAACAGATAACCACACCGCTGAGTGGCAAATATATATTTTTCTTTTTCCGCTAATACACGCCACAAAAGGCTTTACTACAGATAACTGCACCGCTGAGCGGCAAATATATATGCCTGTATAAAACAGCACTTGCACCCTAATAAGAACAGTTTGCTGGAATTACAGAGCTATATAATGGCAATTTGTATCCCCAGTCAGTGCAGCAAGGTGTAATAGGATTGTTCCTATTACCCAGGCTGTAACCTCCCCTACTGAACCCTTTTCAACATAAAAGCTGTGGAATGATTCCCCCCTATCCTTTCTCTACACCTTGAATAATCTTTCCCTGCACTTGTAAATAGTTTCTTTAGCACAATGAAGTTTATTCTAACACTGTCCCTAGCTCCTGCTGACTTCTCTCACTGGTAAATGGCAGAATATAAGATGGCTGCCGCTATTTATGGGGCTGTGACATCACAGAGCTGACTGTCTGCTAATTGGCTGCATGCATGGCATTATGGGTGATCCCACCTTCCCAGAGTTCCTTTCTCCATGTCCTCACACGTGGTAAATGCGATTTCCTACGAAGCGCGAGGAAATTCGGCTTTGGTACGAATCAAATTTTTCCTGAAATTCAGAACGAATTCCACTTCATCAGCTTCAATTTGCTCATCTCTATTGATAACAATGATCTTTTTTTTTTTCATTTTTTACTTTTAGTCACAGTGAATATGAACAGAAAAGGAGAGAGCTGACCTATACATCTCACCTAATGTGTAAAAATGATTATGCTAGTGATAATAATGACGGTTGATACTTTTTATAACTATGCAGAACTAATAAGTAATATGGGTGGGTATTTATTGGAATGTGTGGCCTGCATGTGTGGTTAAGTGAGAAAATTACAGCCCTTTTTGGCGTTTATTAGTGGCACAAAAATATATATTATTTGCCGTTCAGTGGTGCAGTTATATGTTCTAAAGCACTTTTTTGGCGTGTATTAGTGGCACAAAAAAGGGCTGTTGTGTGGTGAAGTGAGAAAATTACAGACTTTTTTGGGGTGTTTTAATTTCCTTTTTATTTATTTATTTGATCTAGCAGTATGTCAGACAGAGAAGTGCCAGGCCCTGCACAGGGGAGTGGAAGAGGCCTATATGTTTCTGGCACAGGCACAGGTCGCAGCAGAGTAAGGGGTTGTGGCAGCAGGAGTCGCAGCGAGAGGCCTAAGCTCTCTGTGTCATCTAGTGGTCATGTGTTGACCCAGCGGTACTTGAATGGTTGTCTCGGTCATCCACTTCATCCCAAGTGATATCAGACACCTCCAGCCAAGGATCGATAGATTTGTCAGACAAAACCCTTAGTTGCCATGGCCCGGGAGCAGGTCCTGTGCCCTCACCTGTCCTCAATCTGCCTCTGTCCTTTTCTGTTCCCTCAGCCACACATGTATTATATGCTGTGGGCTCAGCTCCACCATACAGCAAGGACGAGCTACTAGAGGACAGTCAGCAGCTACTGGCCGGCTAAGATGTGGAGGAGACATCCGCCGCTTCCTCCAGTAGAGGAGCAAGTAGTGATCAGGAGAGTGGCGTGGGAGCTGGTGTTGTGCGCGGTCAGTCTCCAGACCCAGAGATTGTTGAGGAGGACATCAGTGACGTGCAGACAGTACTCGATGATGAAGTAGCTGATCGCACTTGGGAGCCGGGTGAATTAGGAGCTTCATCATCATTGGGAGAAAAGGGTGGCAGCTTGCCCATGAGGCAGCGGTGGAGCCAGCAAATTACTAGCATGACCAGGAGTCATCAGGGTGGCAGCAGTGGGAGGTTAGGAGCCAAACGTGACGGGGTAGACCACCCGCTTCGCAGCCTACCTGCCTGGAAAGTAGTGGTGCAGAGGCTCACAGAGGCAGCGGTGGTAGCAGTCAGTTAGTGTTGAGTGTTGGGAGTAAGATCACGTACTCGGCAGTGAGGCAGTTTTTTGTTAAGCCGCCGGAGGAGGTTAACATGGCCATTTGTATAATCTGTGGGCAAAAGGTGAAGCGTGGCCAGGGTGCCAGTGCTGGCACCACAGCCCTGCATCAACATATGCAGCATCACCATAAAGTGGCCTGGGAGAACCGTGGCTCCGATGTGGTAGTCCAGCCTGCCGCAACCGCTGCATCACCCAGTGGCATGCAGCCGATTTCAGGCAGTCAAGGCTCCATCACCTCAGCCGAAGGAAGCTGTCTGTCCTTCCCATCATCTGCTGGTCCTGATGCTTCTGCTCCTTCTCCTACTCCTCGTCAGTCATTCCATCAGCAATTGATCACCAAAGCGATTGCCAAGAGACAACATTATGCATGCACTCATCCAACAGTGCAGAAGCTGAATGTGCTTCTGGCCAAGTCGCTGGTGCTGCAGTCCTTCCCTTTCCAAGTTGGGGACTCTGCACCTTTCAGAGAACTGATGGCTTGTGCCGAGCCGAGGTGGAGAGTCCCAAGCAGTCATTTCTTTGCCAAAAAGTCAGTACCAGTCCTCCACACACATGTAGAAACGAAGGTGGGCCAGTCCTTGAGACTGGCGGTGCCTGCCAAAGTGCACGGCAGCGCCGACATGTGGAGCTGTAACTGCTGTCAGGGACAATACATGTCCTTTACGGCCCACTGGTTGAATGTGGTTCCTGCACAGCCACACCAGCAACTTGGCCAGGTGATGCCGCTTCTGCCTCCACGTTCTCACGCCGTTGTTACTGCGACAATGTCCACCTCTGCCTCCTCATCCTTCACTGTGTCCTCAGCCTCCACTGCAGGGACAACTCACAATGCCCCTCCAGCATACCACATGTGCAGGGCATGGCAGTGTCACACTGTTCTGCACCTCGTTTGCCTGGGCGAACTGAGTCACACAGGGGAGGAACTGCTCCTTTTCCTTTATCAAGAAATCGAATCCTGGCTTTCTCCACGATAACTCAAAATCGGAATCATGGTGACCGACAACAGGAAGAACATGGTGTCGGCGCTGCGTCAAGGAGGGCTGAGCCATGCGCCCTGCATGGCACATGTGTTCAATCTGGTTGTCAAGCGGTTCCTAAAGTCTTCCACCCATCTGCAAGACCTCCTAAAAATGGTCAGGAAACTTTGCATGCACTTCAACCACTACACCACAAAGCACACCCTCCTTGAACTACAGCGGCAGAACGGCATCCCCTAACATAGGCAAATATGCGATATTTCCACCCATTGGAATTCCACCCTCCATATGTTGGACTGACTATATGAACATAGAAAGACCATAAATTATTTCTCGATGATCCAAGCAGACAGGAGTACTCCCCTGTGTAAATTCGATATCAGTCAGTGGCAGCTCATGTGTGACACCTGCCGTTTGCTCACGCCCTTTGAGGAGTCCACGTTATTTGTCAGTCGCCAGTTCTATGGGATGAACAATGTCATTGCACTACCTTATGTCCTGGAACAGATTCTGCTAAATCTGTCTGGTAAAGAGACTGGAGACGTGGCGCCTAGATCTCATGGCCACATGAGCCCTGTGGGGGCTGAACTGGAGGAAGAGGAGGACATTGGAGCACAAGCAATGTGCAGTGAAATGGGTGGTTTTTCTACACAGGTGACAGGAGAGGAGGAGCAGGAGCAGCCAGAGGAGCTAAAGGGCGATGAGGAAGAGGAGACAGAGGACCCAGACACACCGTGGCAGTATGCAGTGGAGATGGAGGCAGGAGTCCCTCCGAGTCACTTGCACAAATGGCCTGATGCATGCTCAATTGCTTGCGTAGTGACTGCCGATTTGTCAGCATTCAACAGAGGGATGACTTCTGAATCTCTACCTTGTTGGATCCTCGCTACCGGTTCAAAATTGGTGTCTTTCTTACACCCGTTGAGAGGGAGGACAAACTGAACTACTATAGAGACATCCTATGTAGTCAGTTGGCTGCTGCCTATCTGCGCCATCGTCCATCCTCTTGCATGTCTGACCGGCGTGGGCCCTCTGTTCTCATGTTCCTCTGCAATGGCTGCTGTAGCAGGGGGGGAGCAGTTCAAGATCCATCAGCAGCAACTTGAGTCTAAAGTCGCTGTTGAGCAGCTTTCCTCACCTGCCTAGTGAAGAAACTACTTACCAGTAGAAGCAGCAGCTAGACCTGGAGCAGGACCTAAACCAGCAGATGGTGGCATACTTGGACAGCACCCTGCTACCCCACATTGAAGATCTGCTGGACTACTGGGCAGTCAAACTGGATTTGTGGCTGCAACTGGCAGAGTTTGCCCTGGAAAAGCTGTCCTGCCTGGCCAGTAGTGTGGCATCAGAACAGGTGTTTAGTGCTAGGGGGCCATAGTTAGACCAAGAAGAACTCGCCTTTCCACCCAGAATGTGGAGAGACTGACCTTTGTCAAGATGAATCAGGCATGGATCAGCCATTATTTCCACCCTCCAATGCCTGGTGCATAAGACTAGATCATCCATGGTGCCACACCATTTTGACAAAAGAGACCTGTCTCTTCTGGCTACCTGCCTCAGCTACTATTCTAATGCTGCCATCCCCTTCATGCCACACATTTGATGCCAAATTGTCCTTCTTTCACCCACCATCTTCAGCTGGTATTGGTATTGCTACCCATCTTCCCACTCTGTCAACGGGTCACTCTGTGGTCTGATGCTGCTGCCACCTCACCACTCAGGTCTCCTGATACTGCTGCTGCCACCTCCACACTGTCATTGTGCCACCCTGTGGCCCCCTCCTGATGCTGCTGCCGCCACCTCCAAACTCTGTCATTGTGCCACTTTGTGGCCTCCTGATGCTGCTGCTGCCACCTCCACACTGTCATTGTGCCACCCTGTGTCCTCCTTCCGATGCTGCTGTTGCTTCCGCCACCTCCACACTCTGTCATCATGCCACTCTGTGGCCTCCTGATGCTGGTGCTGTCACCTCCACACTGTCATTGTGCCACTTTGTGGCCTTCTCCTGATGCTGATGTTGCCGCAACCTCCACACTCTGTGATTGTGCAACTCTGCGGCCTTCTGATGCTGCTGCTGCCACCTCCACACTGTCATTGTGCCATCCTGTGACCTCCTCCTGATGCTGTTGCTGCCGCCACCTCCACACTCTGTCAATGTGTCACTATCTGGCCTCCTGATGCTTTTTCCATCTCCACACTGTCATTGCGCCACTCTGTGGCCTGCTCCTGATGGTGCTTTCACCTCCACACTCTGTGATTGGGACACTCTGTGGTCTCCTCATGCTACTTTCACCTCACCACTATGTTATAGGGCCACTCTGTGGACATCTCATGCAGTTCCCACCCTCCCCACTTCATGACTGGGCCACTATTTTGCCTTTAGGCCTGGCTGACATAATTTATTTTACCCTTCTTCTGATCTGTCAGAAGGAAGAAAAAATTAGATGCGCAATGGATCCTGTCTATGTAACAGCTGTAAGGCCTGCATGACATGGTCCCTATTTTGCATCAGAATTGGCTTATGATTTGGTAGCCAAAAGCAAGAGTGGGTACAAAACACAGAAGACATGCAAATATTCCATTCACGTGGCATCTCTGCTTTGGATCCACTCCTGTTTTTTTTTTTTGGGCTTTAGCAAAACTGATGGATTACTGAACAAATGCTGACCAAGTGAAAGCGGATGCTCCACAGACAGGATCAGTTTTCTGTGGATTATTGTTCAGACGCATCAGAGGAAGGGCAAAATAATTAGTGACGTCAACACAAACTTACTGCTGACCCCCTCTCCACTGTCGGGGGGACTCTACTTGTATAAGCGTTTTATAGAACAGGTTCTGTAGAAATCTATGTAAAATCAGGGAATTGGTGTAAAAGGAGTGCACTTTTTCACATTATAGTAGGATCTTGGGTCTCTGCACAGTTCTTTATACCTGGCGCTAACATTAACCGGTAAGGCTGAGTTCACACTTGAGTTATTTGGTCAGTTTTGTCCTCGTAACTGCCAAAATAAGTGAAGTGTACAGTGATTCTAAGATCGAGGCCTGTCATATGGACTGACAGTTTTGTTTCACTACCACAGCAGACTCCCTATGCGTGTTACTGCAAGGCACAGTGTTCTACACCACTATTAATGCTCTCTGCAGCCAGGAAATAGCAGTTTTTTAACGCGATTCGCCACAAACTGGCCGAATCGATTTTTTTTTAAAACGAGCTCATCTCTAATTCTCACCTTATCCATTTGAGAGTGAAGAGGCCGCTACGGCCATCTTGATTGAATATTCAATACTTTTAAATGGGATATATACAGTATATAATCTTTTGTATGAATTTGTTTTGTCAAAAGTAAATAAAAAAAATTTGAATGTCATACTATTTGTCCCCATTTGACTTTGTATGAAATGAAAAATTAAGAGATATAAAAGTACAAATAGATGTTACCAGTTCGGGTGTGTTCTTGCAGCTACACCCACATCCACCAATGGAAACACCCAATTTATGTAAGAAGTTAAAGAGTAACTAAACTTTTAATTACCTTTTTGGTAAAATCTCCCTAATTGAAAGACAAAACATGCAATGCGACAACTCACTGCAATCTAGAGTACAAAATTGCATAATAATTACAAGTGCTACACTATAAGTGAGAGATACTTGGCAAATCGTTTTGTACAAAATTATTTGAGCCTGTCTGCCGCACGTCAAGGCGATCTCTGTTAGACAGGTTCCTAACACTAAATTCTACCTGTTAAGTGCCATGACAGCTACCATACACTTCAGGGAGTCTAGGTTCCACATGCATGCTTCAATAACTGTCATTTTGGGTGCCAAAATGGCCTCCACTGTATCCAATGAGTGCAGGTACCAACATGCATGTAGGCCCACTCCACAACACCCCCGGCGCCAAATGGCCACCAAAGACTGCAGTGAGAGTCCACAAACTATCTCACTCCTGGTGCCAAAAGGCTTCAGTGAGTGAAGGGAAGCAGGCCTGACTATATACTCACACTAATTAAAACCAGATAGTCCTGCAGCTCCTTTAATGTTGCTGTAGGCCTCTTGGTAGCCTCTCAGACCAGTTTTCTTCTCGTCTTTTCATAAATTTTGGAGGGACGTCCAGTTCTTGGTAATGTCACTGTTGTGCCATATTTTCTCCACTTGATGATGACTGTCTTCACTGTGTTCCATGGTATATCTAATGCCTTGGAAATTCTTTTTTACCCTTCTCCTGACTGATACCCTTTAATAATGAGATCCCTCTGATGCTTTGGAAGCTCTCTGTGGACCATGGCTTTTGCTGTGGGATGCGACAAAGAAAATTTCAGGAAAGACCAACTAGAGCAGGCATGCGCAACCTGCGGCCCTTCAGCTGTTGTAAAACTACAACTCCCACAATGCCCTGCTGTAGGCAGATAGCTGTAGGCTGTTCGGGCATGCTGGGAGTTGTAGTTTTGCAACAGCTGGAGGGCCGCGGGTTAAGCATGCCTGAACTAGAGCAGCTGAACTTTATTTGGGGTTAATCAGAGGTACTTTAAATGATGGCAGGTGTATGCTGACTCCTATTTAACATGATTTTGAATGTGATTGCTTAATTCTGAACACAGCTACATCCCCAGTTATAAGCTATATAATGCAACCACATTATTTTGGTTTTTTTGGTTTTCTTCCCTCCACTTAAAAGATTTCAGCTTGTTTTTTAATTGAGTGGTACAGTTTATAGGTCACATTAAAGGTGGAAAAAGTTCTGAAATGATTTATCTTTGTCTCATTTTTTTACAGCACAGAAACCTGACATTTTAACAGGGGTGTGTAGACTTTTTATATCCACTGTATATACAGATAAGGAGCGTGTAGAAAGTAGGAATAGTTATGTACAGATTATGTACAAATAAGTTAGGTATATAGGTGTTTATATTGCTATATAGAGAGCAAATTTACAGATGTACTGATGTATACATATATACAGATATGCAAATGTGCTAATGTGTACATATATACAGATGAACAGTTTCTACATTGCCATACAGATGGCAAATATTCAGATGTACTATGAACAATTATACTGATGTGCTACGTATATACAAATTTACAGATGTATAGTAAAACGATCTGCTATGCTATGAATGAATTTAGTAATCTTCCGGGGAGCAAGGGCAGGAGCAGCGATGTTTGCTCCTGCCCATACTCCGTTTCCTGCGACTTCATTTATAAAATGTAGACGCTGTACTCAGTACACCACTGAGAAGTCAGCGGTGTACAGAAAAGTGGATTTAAAGCGCACAGAGAAAGGTGTGCTTTAAGGAGGGAAATGTCTATTAAAAATACAAAATGTCTTAATAAAATATATTACAAAAAGTATTATTATGGCATTAGGGATATTTTACCAAAAAGTTTATCAAAAGTTTACTTACTCTTTAAACAAATACCCCTGATGTATGTGTAATCTAAGAAAAAGGTACTGTAAGTATTTCTACAGGTTTCTGGAACAATAATGTTGCCTAATATGTTGGTGACAGCAAATCGACATGTCAGGGGTTTATATTTTGGACTGATAGATATTTCTATCAATTGCATAAAGTGTGTGCATCTAATGCTGTGCAAAAAATAAATAAAAACAACTTCTGTATAAGCCAGATAGTAATTACATGAGTTTATACAGGGTCAGACTGGGGTGCCTAGGGCCCACCCGTAAAATTTATTTTAGAGGCCCACCATAGGGGTACATTCAAATATAATAAATAATCTAACAAGTTTTTTATATGAACATAGGCTGGTTGAGGTGCTGTACATTGAATACATGTATATAGTGCAGTAAGTTTACTGTGTTATGTGCCACTTGTGCGGGGGGTGGGAGACTAGGGGCCCACCTTGCTCAGGGGCCCACCGGGGGATTCACCTGTACCCCTGTGGGCCAGTTCAAGCCTGAGTTTATCCATCTACCACATACAGTATGTACCACATAACAAGCTCTTGGCTAACAAAATCCTTCCTTGCTTTGAAACAAGAGAAACTGTTTCATGACAGCCCAATGGCGAATAATCCTCATTTCAATAAAAGATTTCTTGCAAATTGCAGACACCGTCCTTTAACCTCTGTTTAGGAATGTGGAAGTATGTCTCAGAGTGAACTTAAAACTCAGTTGATACAGTGGATAAAGGGAGCAGACAAGCGGAAACTTTCTAAACTACTCTCCTAGATGACCTGTCCTTAAAAGCTTTATGTGCTGTTATCGCAGGGCTACAAGCCAGATGTGATTCAATCCACTCTCCGTATACCATGAGAATTGAGTTGCTCTAAGAATACTTGGGCTGTGAAATAAAAAAGGGCGAGTAGAAAACATAGATGCAGCTGCTTCTCAGGAAACCTCAATGCTAACCTTTTCCGCTGGGATGCAGCATGAAATTATCCTGCAATACGGTGCCCAAAAAATGACAAGCTATAACCATATAATCTTGCCTGCGGCCATATGCACACGGCCGTTGACCGTTGGTTCTGTGCATTGGAGACCGCAATTTGCGGTCCCCAATGCACTGGCAACATCCGTGTGGATTCCGCAGATAGATCTAGACCTACTTGAATGGGTCTGTGGTCCTTCCACACCACAAAAAAAGTAGTGTATGTGCTACTTTTTTGAAATGAGGAGGAACGGACAGAAACCCTATGGAGGCACTCTGTAGTGTTTCCGTGGGGTTCCGTGTCTCCATTACACACTGGACCTTCCGGATTGCAGACCCATTCAAGTGAATGGGTCTGCATCTGTGGTGCGGGGTGCACATGGCCGATGCTCACCTAGCAATAACATCCAAATAGGGATAATTGCATTTTCAGAAATTCAATTTGGGTTTACCGAATCAGTGGTCTGATTTATTTCAGGACCAAATCGATTCTACGCAAATCAAAAGTTCTTCAATCTCTATGAAAATCTGTAAATTATATACTGGTGCTTTCTCTCTCTCTCTCTCTGCAACAATTCTACTGAATCAAATCACATGAAAGATTGATTCCATAAAACCCATATTTTTGAAGAAAATTGGGTCAAATTTTAATTCTGTAGAGTTCATTCGCTCATATCTATATCCAACCCATTCCAGTCGCTACCAACACTGCGCCATGTGCCCTGATTCTTCCGGTTCTCTAAAATGTCGCTCTCTTTGGGTCTCGCAAGAAATGGTACAAAAAAACAGCATCACTCAGATAGGAGATGAATCTTATTTATTGTGAATGGATCAGCATAAAAGAACAATGTGTTTCAAACATACCAAGGTCTCCTTCATCAGGTTAGCTTGCTGGACTTTCTTTGGGTCTAACAGGACACACATCAGTTGGAGAAGAGACATCTGACGTGCACTGCTTTTGAGAAAAAATATGGTGTACAGAAGAGTGGAATTCAGGGAGATGTCAACGACACTCGTCTGACAGGTCCAGGCCCTCGTGTTCTGTTAACTGCTGTGACAAGAAACATTTTCACGGTTTCCTGTAAGCTTACTATGGGAATGCTCACATCTGTCAGCTGCATATTATGATACCTATATACTGTGCACAGAGTATATTCTCTTCTCTTACCCAACCTGCTGTCTAGTGGCTGATAAATTGGCGATGGACTATTCTGTTTTCAGACATCTACCACATTACAAAGATAATACAAAATGATAATAAGCCAAAGAATTAGTTGACATTTTGGATAAACATTATGGTAAGAAGTCCTAAGATTCACCACACAAACAAATCAAATTTGTCTTGATTTTCCCTGAAATTTGGGCTCCAGTCCAATCAAAATCTTTTGCAATTCAGATGAACCTTTCAAAATAGTGTCCAGTCCTAGGGCAGCACTGTGGTTCAGTGGTTAGCACTGGTGCCTTGCTAGTGCTGGACTTCTAGTTTCAAATCTGACCAAGGACAACATCTGAGTTTGTGTGGGTTTCCTCTAGGTACTCTGGTTTCCTCCCACAGTCCAACAAATAAATAGGGTGCCTCAGAGTGTCATACGTGACTTTTCAGGGCAATATGAGCACTTTCGATTTAGGTTGAATTTATTTGTACCCATATTTGCCAACTGATTTATTTGAATCAGACCCAAAACGAATTTCAAGAAATCCGCTCATCTCTAATGATCACAATTAGTAGAATGTTATGCAATATTGAATATATTGTAAAGACACTTCTAGGCACTTTATATACTGACTTAGCAGTTCTAAAGTTGACTTTGATATCATGTTACAAAAGCCAGTGAAAGCCATTGAAAAGTTAGTTAAATGCTTCTTGTCATTGCACTCCTATTATAGTTTATGGGGTATCTGGCAATGCTGGATTTGGTGAACTCCAGCAGAGTGTTCTTTGCCAGCACAGCCTGACAGATTTATCGGAGATATGAACACAGCCTAAACTCGTTAAGAACCAAGATGAGGATTGCTACATCTATAATTGGATTTTTTTTGCATGGTCACAGTTTGCTTGCCCTGGTTATACTCCCTACAGCCTTATCTCTCTTGACTCCTGTTTCCTGTTCCTTATCTTGTGTTATCTTGGAATGTCTTATTGATGTGTACACAAATCCAATTACTATATAAATGTCCTATAAAGATAATACCCAGGACACAGGGAAACCTATGTTTACCTGACACGGCATACAAATGTATTCCAATAAATGTAATTGCCCAATCTGATTTTTCTCTTTGTTACAGAAATATGTAAGATACATTGAGAAATACGATCTTCGAGTCATCTCTCCAGTCTCCATGTTTACTTTATTGTCCCACTGGCTTCATTACAATTTTGAAACAGTTCACAGGCCTCTGTGCCTGCCATGTCTCAAGATTAGATGCCTTTCACACAGTGTTTGGAATTAGGTAGAGCTTGCTGTATTTTACCAAGCTACAAAAAAAAAAAAAAAAAGTTTTATCTCCCATAGGATGTGGAGCTGTAAAAAGTGTCATTGGCCTGGAGGTAAATAGAAAAAGCTGTACTTTAAATGGAAAAGGCTATGGAGAAATGTATGCTGGCGCTGCAGTTTGTTAATCTAAGGATCTCAGTAGAGGCAACAAGAGTAATGCTATCTCCAATTACACTGCAAAAATTGAACACAGTCATCTAAGGCAAATGCTGTGCTGAAATCTGGCAAGATGCGCAGTTTAGATTGCAGAATTATTATGTTACATATTATAAGCAGTGACAAGCATAATAGACGTAGAATGTTATATTTTCCTATAATTTATACTAAAAATCTGACATTACAGTATATTAATCTCTTGAAAACAAAACCACATGTAAGAATTCACATTATAAATAACATTTAATGATAATTAGAGACTGCAAGATTGTTTAGTCATAGTAATTTATAACACATTCGACAATTAATCATATTAATAATAATAAGTAACTTACAAAACAGTGCACTAATCAATCCTATGTCCACGTCCTGAATGTGTTCCGTAGTGTTCCCAGGGCCGGTGCTATAATAAGGCAGACCAAGCGGCTGCCTTAGGGCGCAGAGACGGGGGTGCGGATTTTTTTTTTATTTTTTTAAAAAACACCCTGTATTTTTTGCCCCTGGGTCTTATGGGGCAAGTACTAATGAAGCGCTTCCATTTTGGAAGCGCTTCATTAGTACCGGAGGACTGGGAATCGGTGAAGGATCTTCAATCACCGCTTCCTGGTCCTCCGCTCGGTTGTCTGCTGTGCTGGGCTGCGCACCATGTGACCTCAGCTGACAGCCAAGAACCAGGAAGAAGAGAGAGAGCGCTGGTGGTGAGGAGCGGCGGCGTCAAGGAGCAGAAGAGGCAAGTTATATATATATTTTTTTTATTTGCGCTGATGGCTGACATGGGGGGCATGATTGATGGCAGGCATGATGGCTTACATGGGGGCATGATGGCTGACATGGGGGCATGATGGCTGACATGGGGGCTGATGGCTGACATGGGGGCATGATGGCTGACATGGGGGCATGATGGCTGACATAGGGGCATGATGCCTGACATGGGGGCATGATGGCTGACATGGGGGGCATAATGGCTGACATGGGGAGCATAATGGCTGACATGGGGCATGATGGCTGACATGGGGGGCTGATGCCTGACATGGGGGTCTGATCTGAGGCATTGGGGGTCTGATCTGAGGTCTGATTAACATTGGGGGTCTGATTGCTGGTCTGACCTGAGGTCCAATGGAAAATATTTTTTTCTTATTATCCTCCTTTAAAACCTAGGTGCGTTTTATGGGCCGGTGCGTCTTAGAGTGTGAAAAATACGGTCCTCAAACCAGCGATTGTCTGAAGCAGAGAGAAGATGCCGGGACCACACAGAGGAGAACCCAGTGGCTGCAGACGGAACCAGGGCCAGGTGAGCTGCGAGGGGGAGGAGGGGGGCCAAAATGTAGCTTCGCTTCTGTTGGCAAAAATCCTTGCACCGGCCCTGAATGTTCCATCATGGTTCTTGTGTTCTTGACTGCAAAAAATATATTGCAGTCTGCTCTACGGCCCTCTACTTACTATAAAAAAAAACTTGAACCCCTGATGTAAACCTGTGTCCTGGTCGACCATTCGATCCAAGTCCAAATCAATTGTAGCCTAATTTAAATTTCTTTAATTGGCCTAAAAATGTTTTACAAAAAATGGGTAGATGGTTTTTCTGGATATAATTTTTTTAAGTCACTTCATGTATTCTACTTCCTGACCTAGTTCTTTACCTTCCTCTTGGGCCGGGCTTTTAGCACGGCAAGCAGCCTTGATTGACTTTCTCCATTGGACCATTCACTGTGGTCAGAGAGGGAAGGGAATAAGCGACTCAATTAGAGTATCACACATTACACTGATAAGTGCAATGCTCTTCTGTGGGCTTCTTTATCTAAGCCTAGACAACAAGACAACAATAGATCTCTGAAACTGTTATCAGCCATTACCATTGAGATAACATGCTCCCTCACAGTAGCAGTAAACTGACAATAGGTTCCCTATCTATATAGAAGTTTTATCTGTCTGTCCTGATTGCTACCGTAGGACAATAACTTATATTTAATTTTCAATGGTATAGCACTGCAGCGATGAAAAAGAAAAAAAACAGCCAACAATTTAAAAAAATTTGACTTGTTTAAAAAATAAAAAAAAATACCTTTTTCTGATGCAAGTATCCCTTAAAATACCTGACAAAAATGTAATATAGATACCAATTTAATGTGACTTTTGAGTGTCTTTCCCCTCACCCCTTCCTCTACCTTTGACAGGTAGAGGAAGGGGTGAGGGGAAAGACACTCAAAAGCACAGGAAGAGAATGCAAACTCCATGGTCAGATATGAAGCCAGGATCTCAATGCTACAAGGCACCAGGGCAAACCTCTGAGCCACCATGCTGCCATTTTTATCCATATTGGCTGTTATAGTTCTTCAAAATGGCCATGCGTGTTCAAAGAATTGAGTGATGGACAAAAATCAAAAAATTGGTCTGGGAACACTCTTTCAGAGAAAGATCTTTCGTCTACCAGTAAATTCCATGGCTGACTTCAATTCAAACAAAATGGCCTATCTTTGATCAGCTAAAAATATTCATTTGTTGTCAAATTTCATCCAACAAATTATTGTTTTGGTTGAAATCGTCCATTTTGATCAACTTTATATTAAGTTATAGAGCGACTTCTCGGACTGCTTTCCCTGCCAAATAAATAATCTTACCATAGAATTCAAGGAACCAAATATTTTATCAGGGATCCATACAGAACTATTTATAAAACAGAGAAAATTTACCATTTTTATTACGATTATCCTTGCAGAAATAGAGGAAGAAGATTCCATATAATGAGCTTTGTGACACTGATAAAAGCAAGAAAACTTTGAGAGACAGATAGTCACTCACCTTCCGGGAAACCCATATGCCCAGGTATTTCATCTTAACAACTCACAATAAATCACATCTTCCAAACTTAACTCTGCCTTCTTATCCAGTGTGGATTTCATCTAATGTTCATTCCGAAGAATGTACTATATTTATTAAAGGAGGTTACGCCATGACTGATGTTAAAAATGAAAATCAGACATCATATAGTACATGCTAGTCTCTTTCTAACAAAGCTAAAAAGCTAAAAACCGGCCCTGAACCTCACATGGATCCAGAGATCTACACATTCAATGCTCCAATTGCTCTGCTATATTATCTTCAGCCTGGTAGCTCAAGGGTGTGCCCTTTCTGCTGTAGCTCTCTCCCCGTAACTGCCACAGCTTCTAACAGGACATAGGGCTGGTGGCAGTTCAAGATTTAAAATGGACATGTTCGACCAGCTCAGTGAGACGGACAAAAAATAAGGAAAATTACAAACAGCAGGTGGCGCTATACAGATAGATTTTATTGAATTGCTCACGGCTTATACTACATTTTTAAATACATGCAATTACAAAAGTCTTCAGATCCAGGTGCTGGTTTGAAAAATGCTGAATATGGCACAACCCCCTTAAATATTCCCAATACTTTGATAACAGAGGTCCTATCATCATTTAAAATCAATATAACATCATCTGTAATAATAAAATACCATCTTCTAATCCCCCAGATCTATAGCCATTCAGATTTGTCCTCTCTGTAATTATCTGGGCCAGGTTAATCAGCACCAAGAGGGGATTTGTAATTATTGAGGCCCTGTAAATACATTTGACAATAATAATAATAATAATTGTAGCAGGTGACATGTAATGGGAAATTAATTTTCATAAAATATAAGGATGGCATTAGTCGGATGCCGTGCTTGTTGGGTGCACTGATGTGCTCCTCTGCCTGCATTGTTCTTTCTTTGCTATGTTTTTGATACTTCAGCTTTTACTGATGTTGTTCTAGTTTTACAGCATGTGGTTCACAGCATGAGGTTTCCCATTAACAATGCTTAGTCAGCTCTGTAGAAAAGCTGGGCAAGTCCAAAAGGATACAAATGTCACCCCTCAATGGAGGCCGGGCTGTGCACCGTGCTCGAGGACAGTTCTGCTGTACAAAGGATATTATGATGTAAAGCTACCAGAAGACCTTGACAAGAGTAAGAATTGGCTGGAAGAGATCAGGGGTCAGAAATGGAGGACTGATATTTTATGAAATGTTAATCTGTTTACCTCTGTAGAGATTCTTTAGATTTATCTATCTTTCTATCATTTTACTCACTTATATAGCACTGACATGTCAACAGACATTATCTTCATCACTCTCTGTCTCCTGTGGAGCCTACAATCTAAGTTCCCTATGGAGTACCCAGAGGAAACCCAAGCAAACATGGGGAGAACCTACAAACTCCATGTTGTCCTTGGTCTTACTTGACCCTAGGACCCGAGTGCTGCAAGTCACCAGCATTAACCACTGAGCCACCATCTAATATCTACATGTATCTATATCTATCTGTCTATATCTATCTATATCTAACTATCTATTGTGGGGATTCGCTCATGTAGGCAGGGTAAGCGGACGCAGAACGGAGGCAAAAAAACTGTTTGTAAAACAAAACTTCAGTGTTTATTCAGGACTGGTTTTGTTTATACCATGTCCCATTTGAAGCCCCCTGTTGCACCCCTAGAATAGAAATTCCAGAAAAGTGACTCCATCTAAGAAAGTACACCCCTCAAGGTATTCAAAACTGGGTTTACAAACTTTGTTAACCCTTTAGGTGTTCCACAAGAGTTAATGGCAGATGGAGAAACAATTTCGAAATTTCTATTTTTTGGAAAATTTTCCAATATAATCAATTTTTTCCAGGAGTAAAACAGGGGTTAACTGCCAAACAAAACTCAATATGGGTTGCCCTGATTCTGTAGTTTGCAAAAACACCCCATGTGTGGTCGTAAATAGGGATGAGCGAACCCGAACTGTATAGTTCGGGTTCGTACCGAATTTTGGGGTGTCCGTGACACGGACCCGAACATTTTCGTAAAAGTCCGGGTTCGGTGTTCGTCGCTTTCTTGGTGCTTTTTGAAAGGCTGCAAAGCAGCCAATCAACAAGCGTCATACTACTTGCCCCAAGAGGCCGTCACAGTCATGCCTACTATTGGCATGGCTGTGATTGGCCAGTGCAGCATGTGACCCAGCCTCTATTTAAGCTGGAGTCACGTAGCGCCGCACGTCACTCTGCTCTGATCAGTGTAGGGAGAGGTTGCAGCTGCGACGTTAGGGCGAGATTAGGCAGTGATTAACTCCTCCAAAAGACTTCATTCAGAGATCGATCTGCAGCTGTGGATGATTGAACTGCTGCTATTCAATTGCTCACTGTTTTTAGGCTGCCCAGAGCGTTTTTCATTCACTTTTTTCTGGGGTGATCGGCGGCCATTTTGTGTCTTGTGGTGCGCCAGCACAAGCTGCCACCAAGTACATTTAACCCTCAATAGTGTGGTTATTTTTTGGCTATATCCTACATCAGGGTGAAGCTGTCACACCAAGTGCATTTAACCATCAATAGTGTGGTTATTTTTTGGCCATATACTACATCAGGGGCAAGCTGTCACCAAGTGCATTTAACCCTCAATAGTGTGGTTGTTTTTTGGCTATATCCTACATCAGGGTGAAGCTGTCACACCAAGTGCATTTAACCATCAATAGTGTGGTTATTTTTTGGCCATATACTACATCAGGGGCAAGCTGTCACCAAGTGCATTTAACCCTCAATAGTGTGGTTGTTTTTTGGCTATATCCTACATCAGGGTGAAGCTGTCACACCAAGTGCATTTAACCATCAATAGTGTGGTTATTTTTTGGCCATATACTACATCAGGGTCAAGCTGAGCCTGTCACCAAGTGCATTTAACCTTCAATAGTGTGGTTGTTTTTTGGCTATATCCTACATCAGGGTGAAGCTGTCACACCAAGTGCATTTAACCATCAATAGTGTGTTTTTTTTCTGGCTATAGCCTACATCAGGGTCAAGCTGTCACACCAAGTGCATTTAACCATCAATAGTGTGGTTATTTTTTGGCCATATCCCAGTCTAATTCTGTCTGTAAACGTATACCTGTCACCCAGCGCCTAAATAATAGGCCTCAAATTTATAGTCAGCTAAATCTGTGGTTATTGCTGTAGCTGGGCAAGTTATTTAGTGTCCGTCAAAGCACAGTTTTTGTTCTGGGTTGAAATACAATTCCCAATTTAGCAATTCTCTAAATTAGTGGTTTCTGCTGTATCAGGCCTACTTTATATTTATCCCTAAAAGGGTATATTAGATTCAAGGTGCAGATAGGGTCATTCTCAATAACTTCACACACACGCTACTGTGCATATCCCAGTCTAATTCTGTCAGTAAACCTATACCTGTCACCCAGCGCCTAAATAATAGGCCTCAAATTTATATTCATCCAAATCTGTCATTATTGCTGTAGCTGGTCAAGTTATTTAGTGTCCGTCAAAGCACAGTTTTTGTTCTGGGTTGAAATACAATTCCCAATTTTGCAATTTCCTAATTTAGTGTTTTTTGCTGTATCAGACCTACTTTAAATCTATCCCTAAAAGGGTATATAAGATTCAAGGTGCACATAGGGTCATTCTCAATAACTTCACACACACGCTCTACTGTGCATATCCCAGTCTAATTCTGTCTGTAAACGTATACCTGTCACCCAGCGCATAAATAATAGGCCTCAAATTTATAGTCAGCTAAATCTGTGGTTATTGCTGTGGCTGGGCAAGTTATTTAGTGTCCGTCAAAGCACAGTTTTTGTTCTGGGTTGAAATACAATTCCCAATTTTGCAATTTCCTAATTTAGTGGTTTCTGCTGTATCAGACCTACTTTAAATCTATCCCTAAAAGGGTATATAAGATTCAAGGTGCACATAGGGTCATTCTCAATAACTTCACACACACGCTACTGTGCATATCCCAGTCTAATTCTGTCTGTAAACATATACCTGTCACCCAGCGCCTAAATAATAGGCCTCAAATTTATAGTCAGCTAAATCTGTGGTTACTGCTGTGCCTGCATTAGTGTAATACCGTACCTAAATAGATAGCCAGATAGTGTTAGGTGTCTGTAAAAAAAGGCCTGAATTTGAATTCAATACATTGGGCCAAATAATATTTTTGTTGTTGTGGTGAACGATAACAATGAGGAAAACATCTAGTAAAGGACGCGGACGCGGACATGGTCGTGGTGGTGTTAGTGGACCCTCTGGTGCTGGGAGAGGACGTGGCCGTTCTGCCACAGCCACACGTCCTAGTGTACCAACTACCTCAGGTCCCAGTAGCCGCCATAATTTACAGCGATATTTGGTGGGGCCCAATGCCGTTCTAAGGATGGTAAGGCCTGAGCAGGTACAGGCATTAGTCAATTGGGTGGCCGACAGTGGATCCAGCACGTTCACATTATCTCCCACCCAGTCTTCTGCAGAAAGCGCACAGATGGCGCCTGAAAACAAAGCCCATCAGTCTGTCACATCACCCCCATGCATACCAGGGAAACTGTCTGAGCCTCAAGTTATGCAGCAGTCTCTTATGCTGTTTGAAGACTCCGCTGGCAGGGTTTCCCAAGGGCATCCACCTAGCCCTTCCCCAGCGGTGGAAGACATAGAATGCACTGACGCACAACCACTTATGTTTCCTGATGGTGAGGACGTGGGAATACCACCTCAGCATGTCTCTGATGGTGACGAAACACAGGTGCCAACTGATGCGTCTTTCTGCAGTGTGCAGACTGAACAGGAGGTCAGGGATCAAGACTGGGTGGAAGATGATGTAGGGGACGATGAGGTCCTAGACCCCACATGGAATGAAGGTCGTGCCACTGACTTTCACAGTTCGGAGGAAGAGGCAGTGGTGAGACCGAGCCAACAGCGTTGCAAAAGAGGAAGCAGTGGGAAAAGGCAGAACACCCGCCGCCAAGAGACTCTGCCTGCTACTGACTGCCGCCATCTGGGACCGAGCACCCCAAAGGAAGCTTCAAGGAGTTCCCTGGCATGGCACTTCTTCAAACAATGTGCTGACGACAAGACCTGAGTGGTTTGCACACTGTTCCATCAGAGCCTGAAGCGAGGCATTAACGTTCTGAACCTTAGCACAACCTGCATGACCAGGCACCTGCATGCAAAGCATGAACTGCAGTGGAGTAAACACCTTAAAAACAAGGAACTCACTCAGGCTCCCCCTTCTACCTCTTCTGCTGCTGCCGCCTCGGCCTCTTCTACTGCTGCCGCCTCGGCCTCTTCCTCCGCCTCTAGAGGAACGTTGGCACCTGCCACCCAGCAAACAGGGGATGTACCACCAACACCACCATTTCCGTCACCAAGCATCTCAACCATGTCACACGCCAGCGTTCAGCTCTCCATCTCACAAACATTTGAGAGAAAGCGTAAATTCCCACCTAGCCACCCTCGATCCCTGGCCCTGAATGCCAGCATTTCTAAACTACTGGCCTATGAAATGCTGTCATTCAGGCTGGTGGACACAGACAGCTTCAAACAGCTCATGTCGCTTGCTGTCCCACAGTATGTTGTTCCCAGCCGGCACTACTTCTCCAGGAGAGCCGTGCCTTCCCTGCACAACCAAGTATCCAATAAAAACAAGTGTGCACTGCGCAACGCCATCTGTGGCAAGGTCCACCTAACCACAGATACGTGGACCAGTAAGCACGGCCAGGGACGCTATATCTCCCTAACTGCACACTGGGTAAATGTAGTGGCAGCTGGGCCCCAGGCGGAGAGCTGTTTGGCGCACGTCCTTCCGCCGCCAAGGATCGCAGGGCAACATTCTTTGCCTCCTGTTGCCACCTCCACCTACTCAGCTTCCTCCTCCTCTTCTTCCACCTGCTCATCCAGTCAGCCACACACCTTCACCACCAACTTCAGCACAGCCCGGGGTAAACGTCAGCAGGCCATTCTGAAACTCATATGTTTGGGAGACAGGCCCCACACCGCACAGGAGTTGTGGCGGGGTATAGAACAACAGACCGACGAGTGGTTGCTGCCGGTGAGCCTCAAGCCCGGCCTGGTGGTGTGCGATAATGGGCGAAATCTCGTTGCAGCTCTGGGACTAGCCGGTTTGACGCACATCCCTTGCTTGGCGCATGTGCTGAATTTGGTGGTGCAGAAGTTCATTCACAACTACCCCGACATGTCAGAGCTGCTGCATAAAGTGCGGGCCGTCTGTTCGCGCTTCCGGCGTTCACATCCTGCCACTGCTCGCCTGTCTGCGCTACAGTGTAACTTCGGCCTTCCCGCTCACCGCCTCATATGCAACGTGCCCACCAGGTGGAACTCCACCTTGCACATGCTGGACAGACTGTGCGAGCAGCAGCAGGCCATAGTGGAGTTTCAGCTGCAGCACGCACGGGTCAGTTGCACTGCGGAACAGCACCACTTCACCACCAATGACTGGGCCTCCATGCGAGACTTGTGTGCCCTGTTGCGCTGTTTCGAGTACTCCACCAACATGGCCAGTGGCGATGACGCCGTTATCAGCGTTACAATACCACTTCTATGTCTCCTTGAGAAAACACTTAGGGCGATGATGGAAGAGGAAGTGGCCCAGGAGGAGGAGGAGGAGGAAGAGGGGTCATTTTTAGCACTTTAAGGCCAGTCTCTTAGAAGTGACTCAGAGGGAGGTTTTTTGCAACAGCAGAGGCCAGGTACAAATGTGGCCAGTCAGGGCCCACTACTGGAGGACGAGGAGGACGAGGATGAGGAGGATGTGGAGGAGGATGAGGATGAAGCATGGTCACAGCGGGGTGGCACCCAACGCAGCTCGGGCCTATCACTGGTGCGTGGCTGGGGGGAAACGCAGGACGATGACAATACGCCTCCCACAGAGGACAGCTTGTCCTTACCCCTGGGCAGCCTGGCACACATGAGCGACTACATGCTGCAGTGCCTGCGCAACGACAGCAGAGTTGCCCACATTTTAACGTGTGCGGACTACTGGGTTGCCACCCTGCTGGATCCACGGTACAAAGAAAATGTGCCCACCTTACTTCCTGCACTGGAGCGTGATAGGAAGATGCGCGAGTACAAGCGCACGTTGGTAGACGCGCTACTGAGAGCATTCCCAAATGTCACAGGGGAACAAGTGGAAGCCCAAGGCCAAGGCAGAGGAGGAGCAAGAGGTCGCCAAGGCAGCTGTGTCACGGCCAGCTCCTCTGAGGGCAGGGTTAGCATGGCAGAGATGTGGAAAAGTTTTGTCAACACGCCACAGTTAATTGCACCACCACCTGATACGCAACGTGTTAACAGGAGGCAACATTTCACTAACATGGTGGAACAGTACGTGTGCACACCCCTCCACGTACTGACTGATGGTTCGGCCCCATTCAACTTCTGGGTCTCTAAATTGTCCACGTGGCCAGAGCTAGCCTTTTATGCCTTGGAGGTGCTGGCCTGCCCGGCAGCCAGCGTTTTGTCTGAACGTGTATTCAGCACGGCAGGGGGGCATCATTACAGACAAACGCAGCCGCCTGTCTACAGCCAATGTGGACAAGCTGACGTTCATAAAAATGAACCAGGCATGGATCCCACAGGACCTGTCCATCCCTTGTGCAGATTAGACATTAACTACCTCCCCTTAACCATATATTATTGTACTCCAGGGCACTTCCTCATTTAATCCTATTTTTATTTTCATTTTACCATTATATTGCGAGGCAACCCAAAGTTGAATGAACCTCTCCTCTGTCTGGGTGCCGGGGCCTAAATATATGACAATGGACTGTTCCAATGTTGGGTGACGTGAAGCATGATTCTCTGCTATGACATGCAGACTGATTCTCTGCTGACATGAAGCCAGATTCTCTGTTACGGGACCTCTCTCCTCTGCCTGGGTGCCTGGGCCTAAATATATGACAATGGACTGTTACAGTGGTGGCTGACGTGAAGCCTGATTCTCTGCTATGACATGCAGACTGATTCTCTGCTGACATGAAGCCAGATTCTCTGTTACAGGACCTCTCTCCTCTGCCTGGGTGCCTGGGCCTAAATATATGCCAATGGACTGTTACAGTGTTGGCTGACGTGAAGCCTGATTCTCTGCTATGACATGCAGACTGATTCTCTGCTGACATGAAGCCAGATTTTCTGTTACGGGACCTCTCTCCTCTGCCTGGGTGCCTGGGCCTAAATATATGACAATGGACTGTTACAGTGGTGGCTGACGTGAAGCCTGATTCTCTGCTATGACATGCAGACTGATTCTCTGCTGACATGAAGCCAGATTCTCTGTTACGGGACCTCTCTCCTATGTCTGGGTGCCTGGGCCTAAATATATGACAATGGACTGTTACAGTGGTGGCTGACGTGAAGCCTGATTCTCTGCTATGACATGCAGACTGATTCTCTGCTGACATGAAGCCAGATTCTCTGTTACGGGACCTCTCTCCTCTGCCTGGGTGCCTGGGCCTAAATATATGACAATGGACTGTTACAGTGGTGGCTGACGTGAAGCCTGATTCTCTGCTATGACATGTAGACTGATTCTCTGCTGACATGAAGCCAGATTCTCTGTTACTGGACCTCTCTCCTCTGCCTGGGTGCCTGGGCCTAAATATATGACAATGGACTGTTACAGTGGTGGCTGACGTGAAGCCTGATTCTCTGCTATGACATGCAGACTGATTCTCTGCTGACATGAAGCCAGATTCTCTGTTACGGGACCTCTCTCCTCTGTCTGGGTGCCTGGGCCTAAATATATGACAATGGACTGTTACAGTGGTGGCTGACGTAAAGCCTTATTCTCTGCTATGACATGCAGACTGATTCTCTGCTGACATGAAGCCAGATTCTCTGTTACGGGACCTCTCTCCTCTGCCTGGGTGCCTGGGCCTAAATATCTGACAATGGACTGTTACAGTGGTGGGTGACGTGAAGCCAGATTCTCTGCTATTGGACCTCTCTCCTATTGATATTGGTTAATTTTTATTTATTTTATTTTTATTTTAATTCATTTCCCTATCCACATTTGTTTGCAGGGGATTTACATACATGTTGCTGCCTTTTGCAGCCCTCTAGCTCTTTCCTGGGCTGTTTTACAGCCTTTTTAGTGCCGAAAAGTTCGGGTCCCCATTGACTTCAATGGGGTTCGGGTTCGGGACGAAGTTCGGGTCGGGTTCGGATCCCGAACCGGAACATTTCCGGGAAGTTCGGCCGAACTTCTCGAACCCGAACATCCAGGTGTTCGCTCAACTCTAGTCGTAAACTACTGTTTGGCCGAACTGTAGCACATAGAAAGCGGGGAACACCATATGGGTTTTGGAAGGCAGATTTTGCAGGACTGGTTTTGTTTATACCATGTCACATTTGAAGCCCCCTGTTGCACTACATCTAAGAAAGTAAACCCCTCAAGGTATTCAAAACTGGGTTTACAAACTTTGTTAACCCTTTAGGTGTTCCACAAGAGTTAATGGCAGGTGGAGAAACAATTTTGAAATTTCTATTTTTGGGAAAATTTTCCAATATAATCAATTTTTTCCAGGAGTAAAACAGGGGTTACCTGCCAAACAAAACTCAATATGGGTTGCCCTGATTCTGTAGTCTGCAAAAACACCCCATATGTGGTCGTAAACTACTGTTTGGCCGAACGGTAGCACATAGAAGGAGGGGAACACCATATGGGTTTTGGAAGGCAGATTTTGCAGGACTGGTTTTGTTTATACCATGTTCCATTTGAAGCCCCCTGTTGCACCCCAAGAATAGAAATTTCAAAAAAGTGACTCCATCTAAGAAAGTACACCCCTCAAGGTATTCAAAACTGGGTTTACAAACTTTGTTAACCCTTTAGGTGTTCCACAAGAGTTAATGGCAGATGGAGAAACAATTTTGAAATTTCTATTTTTTTGAAAATTTTCCAATATAATCAATTTTTTCCAGGAGTAAAACAAGGGTTAACTGCCAAACAAAACTCAATATGGGTTTCCCTGATTCTGTAGTTTGCAAAAACACCCAATATGTGGTCATAAACTACTGTTTGGCCGAACGGTAGCACATAGAAGGAGGGGAACACCAAATGGGTTTTGGAAGGCAGATTTTGCAGGACTGGTTTTGTTTATACCATGTCCCATTTGAAGCCCCCTGTTGCACCCCTAGAATAGAAATTTCAAAAAAGTGACTCCATCTAAGAAAGTACACCCCTCAAGGTATTCAAAACTGGGTTTACAAACTTTGTTAACCCTTTAGGTGTTCCACAAGAGTTAATGGCAGATGGAGAAACAATTTTGAAATTTCAATTTTTTGGAAAATTTTCCATTTTAACCCTTACTTTATTACTGGAAAAAATGGGTTAACAGCCAAACAAAACTCAAAATGGGTTGCCCTGATTCTGTAGTTTGCAGAAACACCCCATATGTGGTCGTAAACTACTATTTGGCTAAACGGCAGGACATAGAAGAAGGGGAACGTCATATGGTTTTTGGAAGGCAGATTTTGCTGGACTGGTTTATTTACACCATGTACCCTTTCAAGCCCCCTGATGCACCCCTAGAGTAGAAACTCCATAAAAGTGACCCCATCTAGGAAACTACGGGATAAGGTGGTTGTTGTTTTGGGACTATTTTTGGGGTAAATTAGATTTTTGGTTGCTCTATATTACTCTTTTTTGAGGCAATGTAACAAAAAAATTAAATTCTAAAATTGTTTCTACATTCACTATTTAGTTTTGTGGAACACCTAAAGGGTTAACATAGTTTGTAAAGTAACTTTTGAATACCTTGAGGGGTGTAGTTTCTTAGATGGGGTCACTTTTTTGGAGTTTCTAGTCTAGGCTACATCAGGGGGGCTTCTAATGGGTAGTGTAAAAAAAAAACTGTCCATCAAAATCTGCCTTCCAGAAACCGTATGGAGTTCCCTTCGTTCTATGCCCTGCCGTGCGGCTATATAGCCATTTACGACCACATATGGGGTGTTTCTGCAAACTACAGAATCGGGGCAATAAATATTTAGTTTTGTTTGGCTGTTAACCCTTGCTTTATTACCGGCAAAATGGATTCAAATTGAAATTTTGCCCAAAAATGGGTGTTTTGGCACAGTTTTTACTTTATATTTTTAACACCTTTCATCCGAGGCGTTTGTTCAAAAGTTATTTTTATAGCGACGACTTTTACGCACGCGACGATGCCCAATATGTATGGCTCTCAGACTTTGGAGACACTAAGCAGGCATCCTAAAACTGCGGCCCTCCAGATGTTGTAAAACTACAATACCCACCATGCCCTGCTGATGGCTGTAGGTTGTCTGGGTATGCTGGGAGTTATAGTTTTACAACATCTAGAGGGCCGCAGTTTGAGGATGCCTGCACTAAAACTAATATTTTTGGGGGAAATAAAAATGTTTTCCGTGTCTCCAAAGTCTGAGAGCCATAGTGTTTTATGTTCTCTAGTGGACTGTTGGGGATTATAAAAATTTTGTACTCCGTGGAAGTGTGATACTCCCTGAAGCAATCGATAACGCAGAGGCCCAGATGATCGGGGCACGTGTCACATTGAGTAGTAGTGTCCTTCCGTATCCCCCTCTTGTGACACACTCTGCACTTTTTTTGGGTTCATCCCTTCTTTCCAGTATGGGGGACCACACCTGGAAAGTGTTGGCCAGGGACGATCCGGGCGCCTCCAGTTCCCGAGGTACTCCGGCCTGCTGTTTCCCGGTCCGAAAAGATCGGGTCCTTGAGGACTGCCTCATAGAACTGGAGGAATGTCCCTGTGCTGCCAGCGCTTCGGGATAGTACAAAAGAGTTGTACATGGCAACCTGCACCAAGTAAACCGAAACTTTTTTGTACCATGCCCGGGTTTTGCGCATGGCGTTATATGGCTTGAGGACTTGATCAGAGAGATCAACTCCTCCCATATACCGATTGTAGTCGACGATACAATCGGGCTTGGGGACCGTTGCCGTGGTACTTCGCACAGAGACTGGGGAGGTGCTGTTACCGTGGATTGTGGACAGCATAAGAACATCCCTCTTGTCCTTATACCTGACCAGCAACAGGTTTCCACTGGTAAGTGCACGGGTCTCACCCCTGGGGATAGGTACCTGGAGGGGGTAGGCAGGGAGGCCGCGTTGATTTTTCCGCACGGTCCCACATGCGAACGTGGATCTGGTGGCAATGGACCTGAACAAGGGAATGCTGGTATAAAAGTTATCCACGTACAAGTGGTAAACATTATCCAGCAGTGGGTACATAAGGTCCCACACGAGTTTCCCGCTAACACCCAGAGTGAGGGGACATTCTGGGGGTTGAATACGGGAATCTCGTCCCTCGTACACACGAAATTTGTAAGTGTTCCCCGTAGGTACTCTCACATATTTTGTATAGCTTCACGCCATACCTCGCCCGCTTTGTGGGAATATATTGGCGGAAACTGAGTCTCCCCTTGAACGCAACGAGAGACTCATCAACCGCGACCTCCCTTCCAGGTACGTAGGCCTCCATGAATTTGGCCCCAAAGTGATCGATGACTGGCCGTATCTTATACAGCCGGTCATAGGCAGGATCACCTCGGGGTGGACATGCTGGGGTTTGATAGATGGATAGATGGAAGTTTGGAATAAAAGTACTTTTTCTTTTTTTTTTCCTAACTTACTTTTACCTTCTTTCCCTGCCTAACGGTGCCTCCCCCTCACTGACCCTAACCTACCTGGGTGGCGATGGGTGCAGGAGGGTGATGGATGGCGATTAGGGGGACACAGGAGCTGGTGCTGGACGGTGCTGCCTGGTGCTCGTGCAGAACAGGAAGAGGAGGGGAGAAAGGAGCGCAGGAAGTTTGAATCTCGCGCCTCTCTCCTCTGCACCAATCAGCACCCTGGACAGCAGTGTTCAGCACCAGGGCCAGCACCGCCTCTCCAAATCTTCGGACTGCGATTGGTGGTGTATAATTACGCCACCGATCGCAGTCTTTTTCTGGTTCATCGGGCCACAGTCCACCCGAATGGACCGGAAACGCAGAAAACCGCAGGTCTGAATTGACCTGCGGTTTTCTGCGATCGCCGATACGGGGGGGGTGGAAAGACCCCCCCTGCGTTGTTACGGGATGCTGGCTGAATGATTTCAGCCGGCATCCCGTTCCGATTAACCCCCGCGGCGCCGGAATCCCGATTTTAAGTTAGGATGTACCGGTACGTCCTGTGTCCTTAAGGACTCGGGAAATAGGGCGTACCGGTACGTCCTGTGTCCTTAAGGGGTTAAGGACTACTGTGTGTGTGTTTGGCCTCATGCACACGACAGTATTTTTTGACGGTCCGCAAAAACGGGGTCCGTAGGTCCGTGATCCGTGACCGTTTTTTTCGTCCGTGGGTCTTCCTTGATTTTTGGAGGATCCACGGACATGAAAAAAAAGTCGTTTTGGTGTCCGCCTGGCCGTGCGGAGCCAAACGGATCCGTCCTGAATTACAATGCAAGTCAATGGGGACGGATCCGTTTGACGTTGACACAATATGGTGCCATTTCAAACGGATCCGTCCCCCTTGACTTTCAATGTAAAGTCTGGAGTTCTTTTATACCATCGGATTGGAGTTTTCTCCAATCCGATGGTATATTTTAACTTGAAGCATTCCTATCACCATGGGAACGCCTCTATGTTAAAATATACTGTCGGATATGAGCTACATCGTGAAACTCAGATCCGACAGTATATTCTAACACAGAGGCGTTCCCATGGTGATGGGGACGGTTCAGGTTAGAATATACTACAAACTGTGTACATGACTGCCCCCTGCTGCCTGGCAGCACCCGATCTCTTACAGGGGGCCGTGATCAGCACAATTAACTCCTCAGGTGCCGCACCTGAAGGGGTTAATTGTACTATCATATCCCCCTGTAAGAGATCAGGGCTGCCAGGCAGCAGGGGGCAGACCCCCCCCTCCCCAGTTTGAATATCATTGGTGGCCAGTGCGGCCCCCACCCCCCCTCTTTCTATTGTAATAAATCGTTGGTGGCACAGTGTGCGCCCCCCATCGCCCCCCCCTCCCTCCCTCTATAGTAATAAATCGTTGGTGGCACAGTGTGCGCCCCCGATCGCCCCCCCCCCTCCCTCCCTCTATTGTAATAAATCGTTGGTGGCACAGTGTGCGCCCCCCATCGGCCCCCCCTCCCTCTATAGCAGTAACAACATTGGTGGCAGTGTGCGGCCTCCCATCTCCCCCCCCCGATCATTGGTGGCAGCGTAGTTCCGATCGGAGTCCCAGTTTATTCGCTGGGGCTCCGATCGGTAACCATGGCAACCAGGAAGCTACTGCAGCCCTGGTTGCCATGGTTACTTAGCAATAGTACAATAGTAGAAGATTCATACTTACCTGCTTGCTGCTGCGATGTCTGTGACCGTCCGGGAGCTCCTCCTACTGGTAAGTGACAGTTCTTTAGCAATGCGCCGCACAGACCTGTCACTTACCAGTAGGTGGAGCTCCCGGCCGGACACGAACATCGCAGCAGCCAGCAGGTAACTATGAATCTTCTACTATTGTACTATTGCTAAGTAACCATGGCAACCAGGACTGCAGTAGCGTCCTGGTTGCCATGGTTACCGATCGGAGCCCCAGCGATTAAACTGGGACTCCGATCGGAACTCCGCTGCCACCAATGATCGGGGGGGGAGATGGGAGGCCGCACACTGGCCACCAATGTTGTTACTGCTATAGAGGGAGGGGGGGCCGATGGGGGGCGCACACTGTGCCACCAACGATTTATTACAATAGAGGGAGGAAGGGGGGGCCCGATGGGGGGCGCACACTGTGCCACCAACAATTTATTACAATAGAGGGAGGAAGGGGTGGGGGGCCGGGGGGCCGCACACTGGCCACCAAGCTATTATTACAATAGAGGGAGGGAGGGGGGGGCCGCACTGGCCACCAATGATATTCAAACTGGGGAGGGGGGGGGTCTGCCCCCTGCTGCCTGGCAGCCCTGATCTCTTACAGGGGGATATGATAGTACAATTAACCCCTTCAGGTGCCGCACCTGAAGGGGTTAATTGTGCTGATCACGGCCCCCTGTAAGAGATCGGGTGCTGCCAGGCAGCAGGGGGCAGTCTTGTACACAGTTTGTAGTGTATTCTAACTAGAAGCGTCCCCATCACCATGGGAACGCCTCTGTGTTAGAATATACTGTCGGATATGAGTTTTCACGAAGTGAAAACTTAGATCTGAAAAAGCTTTTATGCAGACGGATCTTCGGATCCGTCTGTATGAAAGCAACCTACGGCCACGGATCACGGACACGGATGCCAATCTTGTGTGCATCCGTGTTCTTTCACGGACCCATTGACTTGAATGGGTCCGTGAACCGTTGTCCGTCAAAAAAATAGGACAGGTCATATTTTTTTGACGGACAGGATACACGTATCACGGCCTCGGCTGCAAAACGGTGCATTTTCCGATTTTTCCACGGACCCATTGAAAGTCAAAGGGTCCGCGAAAAAAAAACGGAAAACGGCACAACGGCCACGGATGCACACAACGGTCGTGTGCATGAGGCCTTTGACAGCAGAAAGATATTTTTCTTTAATACCTATTAGTGACAAATACTGTGCATCATCCGCAGACTGTGTCTTTTTGCGTAAATTCAAATAATCAGCGCAACATTTATTGTCTATAGTTTTCGTTTAATACACATCCGTGACATATACAGTACTCCATCTGAAAACTTTCTTTAGCGTAAATTTAAATAATCAGGGGTCAGCCCTCATCTACTGTCTCTGTAGTGTGTGCGTGTAATACACATCCGTGACATATACAGTACTCCATCCGAGAACTGTTTCTTTAGCGTGAATTTAAATAATCTTGGCCTAATCTAGTGTCAATAGTGTGTTGTTTTCTGTGACATATACAGTACGCCATCCGAAAACTGTTTCTTTAGGGCAAATTTAACTAATCTGGGCCTAATATAGTGTCCATATTCTGTGGGTTTCTGTGACATATACTGTCCTGCATCCAAAAACAGTGTCTGTATTGCAAATTCCAATAATCTGGGCCTAATATAGTTACCATATTCTGTGGTTTTATGTAACCAATACTGTACTATATCCGAAAACAGTGTCTGTATTGCAGAATCCAATAATCTGGGCCTAATATAGTGTCCATATTCTGGTGTGTTCTGTAACCAATACTGTACTACATCAGAAAACAGTGTCTGTATTGCAGATTCCAATATTCTGGGCCTAATATAGTGTCCATATTCTGTGGTGTTCAGTGACCAATACTGTACTACATAAAAGAAACTGTGTCTGTATTGCAGAATCCAATAATCTGGGCCTAATATAGTGTCCATAATCTGTGGTGTTCTGTAACCAATACTGTACTACATCAGAAAAGAGTGTCTATATTGCAGATTCCAATAATCTGGGCCTAATATAGTGTCCATATTCTGTGGTGTTCTGTAACCAATACTGTACTACATCATAAAACAGTGTCTGTTTTGCAGATTCCAATAATCTGGGTCTAATATAGTGTCCATATTCTGTGGGTTTCTGTGACATATACTGTCCTGCATCTGAAAACTGTGTCTTTAGCGGACTTTAAAACAATCTGCGCCACATCTAGTGACAAAACCATTAATATGAAGAAGGCGAGCACTAAGGGACGGGGAAGTGGGCGTGATGCTGATGGTGGACGCAGAGGCCGTGGCCCTGGGTGCAATAAAACTGTGCCTGCTGCCAGTGCACCAGGAAAGAAAAAACATCCACTGTGCCCAGCTTCATGTCCAACTAAGCTGGGCGGCGCAGGACAACACTGTCCAAGTCGGACCAGTGCGAACAGTTGGTCGGTTGGATTGCTGAAGCTAATGTTTCTAGTCAGTTGAGCACCACCCTCTCTTCAACCAAGTCCAGTCTCTGTAGCCAAGAGTTGGTCAACCGAATCCTCACTCTGATCATCCTTTCTCCCACCATGGAGAGGCTTGCCAAACGAGTGATTCCACAGGAGCTCTTCCCAGCGCCACTATTAAATTTGGCCCAGCATGCTTTAAGAGGGAGCTTGGATATTGTGCCCTGATTCCCAACCTCTTGAGCCTTCAGAGTCTCAAGAAGATGATGGTGGTGAATGGCAATCATTCGTTCACGAGATGGATATTGATGAGACACAGTTTTCAATCATTGAGGTTGTGGTTAGGTCAAGTCAGGAGGATTAGCAGAGTGAGGAAGTGGAAGAGGATGTGGAGGACAATGAGGTCACTGACCCAACATGGGAAGGTGAAAAGCCAAGCGAGGATAGCAGTACAGAGGGGGAAGGATCTGCAGCACCGCAACAGGCTGGAAGAGGCAGTGGGGTTGCAAAAGGGAGAAGTCGGCCCACACCAAACAGGCCCGCAACCATTACACCGAGCACCCCTATGCATAAATCTACCTTGCCAAGGTGTAGGTGTTCTGCAGTATGGTGCTTTTTTTAGGAAAGTGCAGACGACAAAAGAGAGGTAGTTTGCAACATGTGCCATACCAAAATGAGCCGGGGCATGAACACTAGCAAACTCACCACCATCAGCATGATCCGCCACATGGCATCCAAGCACCCTAATAAGTGGGCCGAACACCTGGGTCCACAATCTGGTTCTGCTCGTCACAACACTGCCTCCTCTTCCCCTGTGTTACGCACTGCTGGCCAATCCCCTGTCGAAAACGCAGGCCCTACACCTGGACCTTCGCATGAACCATCAGCAACTATCTCCACTTCCCTGTCCCAGTGCAGCGTCCAAGCGCAAATACCCAACACAGTCATTTGAACGCAAGCACAAATACCAAACACAGGCCATAGCACTAAATGGGCAACTTTCAAAATTACTGGCCCTTGAAATGTTGCCATTTAGGCTTGTGGACACTGAGGCCTTCCACAGCCTGATGTCAGCGGCCGTCCCTCGGTACATAGTCCTCAGCCGCCACTATTTTTCACGGTGTGCCATGTCCGCCTTACACCAGCATGTGTCCCAGAACATCACCCGTGCCCTGACCAACGCAGTTACTGGAATAGTCCACTTAACCACGGACACATGGACAAGTGCTGGTGGCCAGGGACGCTACATTTCCCTGCGGCACACTGGGTGAATGTTGTAGAGGCCGGGAGTGAGTTATACCCTGGGATGGCACAGGTGCTACCCACGCACAGGACTGCGTTCCCTACGTCCATCAGGGTCTCCGCAAGCAGCTATGTTACTGGCTACAACCCCCACTTCTCCTCCACCGCCTCCTCTTCCACTTCCACCTCCAGCAGCAGTCAGCCATCAGTCGCTAGCTGGAAGCAGTGTAGCACTACTGTGAGTAAACATCAACAGGCCGTGCTGAGGCTGATCACACCGCCGCATTGCTGTGGCAGGGTATAAGGGACCAGACCGAGCTGTGGCTCTCGCCACTCAACCTACAACCAGGCATGGTTGTGTCTGACAATGGCCGTAACTTGGTGGCGGCTTTGGAGCTCGGCAACCTGACACACATCCCATGTCTATCCCACGTCTTAAACTTAGTGGTTCAGTGGTTTATCAAAACCTACCCCAATTTTCCAGAGCTACTAGTGAAGGTGCGCCGCGTGTGTGCCCATTTCCACAAGTCGTCCACAGCTTCAGCTGGTCTGTCAACGCTGCAGCAGCGCTTGCAGCTTCCAGCTCACTAACTGTTGTGTAAGGACAATGCTCTGAATGTGGCAGACGAGGAAATGGGGGAGGACATTACACAGGGTGATAGCCAGCCCACCCTCAGTTCATAGCAACCAAGAAACGTGTGGGGAGGAGACTCAAGCACATGCGGTATTTGGCCGAATACAACCATGTGCCGAGCATCGAGATGCTCAAGCCAAACTGGTGTTCAACCGAGCATGCTCAATCAACACTACTCCTACCTCGGATGTGTCAACTTCCACAATGAATGGCTGTGACACATCCAGTTGCACCAGTTTAGGAGCAGAAGCAAAACATTCCTTCACCGCTGAAAAGGCTTGTAATGCCTCATCAGACCAGACTGAGACATTCAAACCTTTCCTACTCATGTCCGTTAAAGGTTTAACCACAGTCGAGTAGTTCAAATTTATGGTAGTAATTGGTGAACCACAAAAATTACATAAGCGATTTCACATTTTCGGGTCGATCCCAGTCCAACACAGCACGGACCTTCTCTGGATCCATACGAAAACCTGAAGATGAGAGTAGGTAACCCAGGAACTATACTTCCTGAACTGCAAATACACACTTCTCCAACTTAGGCTACTTTCACACTAGCGTTCGGGGCTCCGTTTGAAGGGGCTCACAAGCGGCCCCGAACGCATCCGTACTGCCCTAATGCATTCTGAGTGGACGCGGATCCGCTCAGAATGCATCAGTCTGGCAGCGTTCAGCCTCCGCTCCGCTCAGCAGGCGGACACCTGAACGCTGCTTGCAGCGTTCGGGTGTCCGCCTGGCCGTGCGGAGGCAAACGGATCCGTCCAGACTTACAATGTAAGTCAATGGGGACGGATCAGTTTGAATATGAAAACTATGGCTCAATTTTCAAACGGATCCGTCCCCCATTGACTTTCAATGTAAAGTCTGGACGGATCCGTCTGAGGCTACTTTGACACTTAGAATTTTACAATATAATGCAGACGGATCCGTTCTGAACGGATCCACCGTCTGCATTATATGAGCGGATCCGTCTCAGACGGATCCGCTCTGAACGCAAGTGTGAAAGTAGCCTAAGCATACAATGTATTCTCTTTTAGTATCAGTAACACCTGCCTCACGTGATCCGGATGTGTCTCCATGTCTGGAGAATAAATTTGTATGTCATCCAGATATACAACAACAAATCTCCCCACCAGATGATGAAAGATATCATTAACAAAATGCTGGAAAACTGCAGGAGCATTACTTATTCACAAACGGCATGACCAGATCCTCAAAATGACCCTCTGGGGTATTAAATGCCATCTTCTATTCATCCCCTTCCTTGATCCTGATCAGATTATATACCCCCCTTAAGTCCAACTTGGAGAACACCTTGGCACCAACAATCTTATTAAACAAGTCAGGAATCAAAGTAAGGGGGTACGGATCACAGACCATAATCCGATTGAGCTCACGGAAGTCCAGACATGGCCTAAGAGTTCTGACTTTCTTCTTAACAAAGAAAAACCCTGCTGCCAGTGGGTATTTGGAAGGTCTAATATGTCCCTTAGCCAAACTTTCGAAATGGATTCCTGATGAAAATCACCTACTCTTAAACTGATGTCCTGCACCATCTGTGACAAACATATCTGAGAAAGTGGTGCTGAGTCAATTGCAAACACCGAAATTTTGTTTTCTAATGCACTTGTTGTCAACCCATGCAAACAGACAAAATGACCATCAACTAGATTAACTCCTGCCCCACTGTCAATAAACACCTCAATTCCCACAGTTTTGGACTCTAGCGCCACCTCGGCAGACAGGAGAAATCAGTTACTACCAGTAAATAACAAAAGTAAATTTTCTGGCTCCCAACCCACACCACCAAGAGTAAGATGTGGATTAAAAGTTTTTTTGTTTTGTTTTCACCTTGACTCTGAACGTAAGGGCAAACATTAACAAACTCCCTTTTTATGACTTACATTTTTATGACTTAAACTCCCCCTAACTGCATCGGTTCGTCACCAGACATAAACTCAGTAGTCTCTCCACCCAAAGTGTCAGAGGAAGCCGCCACGTTATATGATGATTCGTTTTGAGAGGGAGAGACCTTAGATCTCTCTCTCAGGCATCTATCAATACGCACGGCAAGGGACATAGCCGCTATGCCGCTATCCTAATAACTCAGGATTTTTGTGAAAGGCCAACGCATCCTTTAGCCTATCAGATAGTCCCTGACAGAATTGGCTACGGAGAGCTAAATCATTTCACTCCGTATCCATAGCCCATCTCCTAATTTCAGAGCAATAGATCTCCGCAGAACGCTCTCCCTGCTGTAAACCACGTAACTTAGTCTCGGCCAGGGAGATCCGATGATCATCACAGATAAGACCTAGAGCTCTGAAAAATGTATCTACAGACCGGAGGGACTGTGACCGGGTCAGTAGAGAAAAAGCCCTTTTAAGCAACGAAATGATAACACCAATTCTTTGACTCTCATCCCCAGATGAGAGCAGACGCAACTTAAAGTACAATTTACACGACTTTCTGAACCGAATGAAATTATCGCTTTCCCCCTGCGGAGATCAGCTACCTCCAAAGATAGACCCTGCAATTGTCTAGCCAGTGCAGCAATAGAATCCATAGCTTCACTGAAACAAACAAAATGATGGTTTTCACCGGTTAATAATGTCACGTATTGATGTGGGAGGGAACACCACACCCACAACAGGAGGGAAGGGAAAAGGAACTAGGAACCGCATAGCATGATGGGT